>NW_015538003.1:630467-641843 GCF_001515605.1 Sinocyclocheilus anshuiensis
ATACTATGCTTTGGGACACACTTATTCTAATCTCACATACTATTTAGGATGGATAGTATGAACATTGAGACGCAGGGTGAGAAAGGCTCTGGGATGGTGGCCATTTTGAATACAGACTCGGTACTTGTGGCCTTAACAGATAATGCTTCCAGAACAGCAGCCATAATGTGTTATATCTGGCGATCAGAGGCCATGATTGGTGATGACTGAAGTTCAGCGAACCTAATGGGTGATGACTCAGGATCGGTGGCCATAATGGGTGAGGACTGGTGGTTAGCAGCCCTGATAGGTGATGACTGAAGGTCGGCGGCCATGACGGGTAATGACTGAAGGTCGGCGGCCATGACGGGTAATGACTGAAGGTCAGTGGCCCTGTTGCATGCAGACCCGGGACTGGCGGCCATGACAGGTGCTAATATTACCAGAAGGCTGAGTGGTTTTTCCGGAGTTGACCGGCTTAGTAAAAGGGCATATAGAACATATTGTTTCAACGTGCAATTGGTCATGTTCCAGGGCATCAGCGAGTAAAATGGTTCGTCCAAACCTACGTGAAAGAATGTCATCAGCTCCTCATCCTTCAAATTAGCAGCAGAGGCCAGCTCAGCCTCCAAGAATTCCTGGGCATATTTCAGAAAGAGAGTATAGCTGGTCCGATAGAAGGAGGAGGGTATTCATGTTGTAAATCCGATCTTACGGTCTGGTCTTCTGTTACACTACAGAAGGAGACCTCGGGGAGACAGACAGGTAAGTGTAATCTCTTTATTTACAGCTTGGTGCAGAGGGGAGAGATGCAGAGCAAATGGGTGAGTAACTCAAGAGTTTTTGAGAATGACTGGACTTAGCTCAGGTTGATAACCGATCCTTGTATCTCTTTACAGGTCCGACGGATGATGCAGACGGCGAAGACAGGTGGGTAACAGGTGAGAGCACAGGTAGGTGAGTCAGGTAAGGTCGAAGCTTTGTGTGCATTAGCGACATCTGGTGGTCGGACTTGTTTTCTCCACCATTTCTGACAAATCATAAATCATCAGAGGATGGTTTGAAAAAGCATGTGACCAAACAAAGCTTCGGAAGCCTGTGACATTCAAGAGTGGAATTAATCTGGGATCAATACAATATCTAATCTGAAATAATCTAAATTAATTTGTGCCAATGAGACCACAACTCGTGTCATGTATAGCTTGGTCAACGGATTCACATATCGATCAATAATATAAAATACACAAACATGTGATCATAATTAATAATTGACGTGGGTAGCTGAATAAATAGCTGAAAAAATATTTTGGGTGAGCTGTTATACCCTTGTGTTCAGGGTCTCTGAGACCCCAGTTATAAACATGATTAAATGTCCTACTGACAGCCCTCAAAGTGACTGAATAATCCTTTTATGCATCAGGTGGGATCGTGAAGCGGCAGTTTTTTCAAACCAGCTGTCCCGACCTTCCGATACGGCATGACGTTCAAAGCTTAAAATGTCATCAATCATGTGGTGTTGCTATCATTTCGCTACAAGCATCGGCACAGTGTGTGATACAATAGTGGTTTGAAAACAGCATCGGAGCTGCGGTATCAATTGTCACTAGTAACAATGTTTCTCTTCCTCTTTTCAGGTTGGCAGGCTGAAGACAAGAAGTCAGGACGTGAGAATGCAGGTGAGTAGGAAAGGAATCAGGTATGGGTAAACCTTGATGAGACCAGACAATGAGGGTGTGAAAAGTGACTGCTTATATATAGTAGGTGATGAGGTGAATGGTGGCAGGTGTGCTGATTGGGGATCTGGTACAGGTGTGAAGCAGGTGGGATGCTGGGAAATGGAGTCCTTAATGAAGTAAGGTGACTGAGCTAGTGACTGGGATGGTGACTAGGCTGGTGAACTTGTGACAATAGCGTTGGGGTGATGACTGGTGGTTAGCGGCCCTGATAGGTGATGACTGAAGGTCGGCGGCCATGACGGGTAATGACTGAAGGTCAGTGGCCCTGTTGCATGCAGACCCGGGACTGGCGGCCATGACAGGTGCTAATATTACCAGAAGGCTGAGTGGTTTTTCCGGAGTTGACCGGCTTAGTAAAAGGGCATATAGAACATATTGTTTCAACGTGCAATTGGTCATGTTCCAGGGCATCAGCGAGTAAAATGGTTCGTCCAAACCTACGTGAAAGAATGTCATCAGCTCCTCATCCTTCAAATTAGCAGCAGAGGCCAGCTCAGCCTCCAAGAATTCCTGGGCATATTTCAGAAAGAGAGTATAGCTGGTCCGATAGAAGGAGGAGGGTATTCATGTTGTAAATCCGATCTTACGGTCTGGTCTTCTGTTACACTACAGAAGGAGACCTCGGGGAGACAGACAGGTAAGTGTAATCTCTTTATTTACAGCTTGGTGCAGAGGGGAGAGATGCAGAGCAAATGGGTGAGTAACTCAAGAGTTTTTGAGAATGACTGGACTTAGCTCAGGTTGATAACCGATCCTTGTATCTCTTTACAGGTCCGACGGATGATGCAGACGGCGAAGACAGGTGGGTAACAGGTGAGAGCACAGGTAGGTGAGTCAGGTAAGGAGTAACAATTAGTGAAGTGAAACCGAGGCTTTCTGAAGCGTTTGAGGCTTTCACGAAATTGTGCAGAAAAACGGTTCATTACTCGAAGCTTTTAACACAGTGTGCATTAGCGACATCTGGTGGTCGGACTTGTTTTCTCCACCATTTCTGACAAATCATCGTGAAGCAGAGGATGGTTTGAAAAAGCATGTGACCAAACAAAGCTTCGGAAGCCTGTGACATTCAAGAGTGGAATTAATCTGGGATCAATACAATATCTAATCTGAAATAATCTAAATTAATTTGTGCCAATGAGACCACAACTCGTGTCATGTATAGCTTGGTCAACGGATTCACATATCGATCAATAATATAAAATACACAAACATGTGATCATAATTAATAATTGACGTGGGTAGCTGAATAAATAGCTGAAAAAATATTTTGGGTGAGCTGTTATACCCTTGTGTTCAGGGTCTCTGAGACCCCAGTTATAAACATGATTAAATGTCCTACTGACAGCCCTCAAAGTGACTGAATAATCCTTTTATGCATCAGGTGGGATCGTGAAGCGGCAGTTTTTTCAAACCAGCTGTCCCGACCTTCCGATACGGCATGACGTTCAAAGCTTAAAATGTCATCAATCATGTGGTGTTGCTATCATTTCGCTACAAGCATCGGCACAGTGTGTGATACAATAGTGGTTTGAAAACAGCATCGGAGCTGCGGTATCAATTGTCACTAGTAACAATGTTTCTCTTCCTCTTTTCAGGTTGGCAGGCTGAAGACAAGAAGTCAGGACGTGAGAATGCAGGTGAGTAGGAAAGGAATCAGGTATGGGTAAACCTTGACGAGACCAGACAATGAGGGTGTGAAAAGTGACTTCTTATATCGGGTAGCTAATGAGGTGAATGGTGGCGGGTGCTCTGATTGGGGACTGGGTGCAGGTGTGAGTCCAGCGGGATTCTGGGAAATGAAGTCCTAAGTACTGATAGTGGCTGTGACTGGGCTGGTGACTGGGGATTGTGACAGCAGATGCTGGGAAATGGAGTCCTTAATGAAGTAAGGTGACTGAGCTAGTGACTGGGATGGTGACTAGGCTGGTGAACTTGTGACAATAGCGTTGTTTATTTGCACATGCTGTCTGCATCGTTTTAAGCCCTGAAAATCAAATAATGATGCGATCGCCACTGCAAAATTAGTGCTGATAACAATTCATGCTTAGAAATACAGACAATAAAGTGTTCCTTCTTTTGAAGTTTAAACAATTTCTACTTCCATGATCACTAAAAAATGTACACAACCAACCCTTTTCTATGGGTGGTAATAGTGATACTAAAAAAGTTGACGAATTGCTGTTCACAACAATATATTGTGACATATTTCTGATTGAAACGTAATTAAAATATAGGGTGGAACTTGTTATTATCAATTCCTGATGGATAGAAAGGAATTCTAGAATGAGTAATTCAGACTGAATGAGTCATGCTGTGACTAAAACAACAGCTAAATAGCTTTTGACTTTTAATTAATGTGATCTGAAATGACGTCAACAAACGAGCAAAAATGATTCAGAGTAAAAAGCAAGTTTTTATTTGTGAGGATTTACAGTTGGTGTTAAAATATGATTCCCTAATGTTAAACTAAATCATCAATAAAGGAATTGTGCTTTAATCTGTATGTTGGCCCAGAAATAAATTATTTTCGCTCTACTTAAAGCTGAGAAGAATAATATTTTAGCACCCAACTCTGCTGAAATGAGCTTTAGTTCAGCATTAGAGGATCATATTTTAACACCAACTGTAAATCCACAGCAATAGACACTCTACCTCTGGCAAGAGACATGCTGTTTTACTGAATCTATCCCATCGAGGGCTTGCATTTTAACACCTAAAACATCATTTCACAAGACACAAGTCTGAAATGGAACTGTCTGTGGAAACTTTTTAACGCCCAGGTCCTCAGTGAGATAAATGGTATTTCAGCAATGTTTCTTTTGCACGTATTGTTACAAATTGTTCCAGTTCAAACTGAAGTGCACACACTTAGTACCTCCTTCAGATAAGGAGTCATTGAAGACCCCCTCGATGACCTGGCAGCTGCTCCCATCTCCTCCACAAATGCGGCAGCGATCTTCCCGAACATCCGAGCCTAGGATCCGGTCACAGCCCATGTGCTGCAGATACATATGCACATTTAGAGGGGTCAGAGGTTAATATTTACCAGCAAAAAGGAATGTAAAATTTGCAGATATTACACTAAATATTTATAATAAACCTAATTTTATTATAATGTGTCTTCTTGTATTTATGTGTGCACTTCATTACCAAGAAAAACTGTGTGCAAGCAGTTGGCAGTAAAGCTCTTTTTGATTCTGATTCTCAGAGGAAAGTAAGTCAAGGGCTCTGATGGTTTTAACATATTTAACTAATCACATGTATTAACTTGTTACTTTTGACAGCCCTAAAAGAAACATCAAAGTTTGACATATAATCTCGAGAGCAATCCCAGAATTTGAGAGATCACAATCCATTTTCACTGACATTGCGCAAAGCAACTGCAAGTTTCTCCAAAGGGGCTAAATCTGCACAAAATCCAGACCATTAATGTAGAAACCGAAGAGTCTCTGCTGTCAGTATGTAAAAGGTAACACACAAAATGAACTCAGTAACCGGCAGACCTGAGACTTTCCAAATCCAGGCCTGTGCAACTTCACAAAAATCCCACTAAAGCTCCAAAGACCTGACCTGGCCTAGATTCTATAACCTGCAAATGTGTGACCTATTTCATCACAACAACAATGGTAAGTCAGTGGCCGCTCGGAGCAGGTCAGGCATGTTCTCTGCTAGACCAAATAGAGCCGAGCTTTGGGACGCATGGTTATACAGGCTGTTTTTAATGCCTTGTGCTTCAAAGCACTTGCTTTCATAATCAAACCCTTATTGTTTGGAAGCTAAGCCACCATGAGGCTGCAAACACTACTTTGATTTCTCCCACTGCTGTTCTTCGGTTTTTATATGCACCATAAATAAGAAAGCAGAGAAACAAGTGAGGGAAGGAGATGGAGGAAGCAAGCAGGGAAGGAAAGAAATGGAGAAAGGGTGAGAGCTGACGGCGGAGAGGGAGGGAGGGAGGGAGAAGTCGCTGTGATCATGTTCAGCTGCGTGTACTGAGGACAGATGATCTGGGGGGTCATCGAGTTCTTGCAGCATTCAGAGCAGAGCAGAACGGGGCTTGACTGAGCTGAACTGTTGATAAAAACAACCACTGGTCTAGACAACAGCGCAAAGATAAACCAGCCCAACTCGCTCAAAAAGGCGCACATGCAGCCTGTCCTGTGCAGTACAACAAAGCAAAACAGAAAATAAAGTACGCTACAGTTTGCATTATGAAACATGCTAACGAGCAACATATTTTAAGCCATTTTCACACTTTGTTTGATTGTTTGCGCTAAACCAGAGTTCAGTTCCAGCTCTCTCCAGCTGGTCTCTCTTCACATTGTACTTCAAAGTACCACCATGAGCACTAACGGCAGCTGTTTACCACAGTAACTAGCTAAAGATTCGGACGAGTATATGCCAACTTCATTGTTTTATTCACGTTTTTGTCGCTTTTAATTTTCTAACAAAACATGATACAGATCAGCACTTCTGTTTAGCTGCCGTGGATGTATTACCAAAGGTCATATATTTTAGGTGCCACCACAAAAGATGTATTTTTTAAAATTAATTAATTCAGCCATTTATGTATAATTATTATTATTATTTGTGAAAACAAAAAATTTAACATTTAATGAAAAATATAAATAAATATGATCATTCTTGTGTATAGTAATTAGTAGTGCACTCTAAAAAATGCTGGGTTATTTTTAACCCAAATGCTGGGTTCAGCCTGTTGGGTCATTTTATTGGGTTATTTTTGATATTTTTACCCAGGTGCTGGGTTATTTTTTATGTTTTTACCCAACGCTGGTTTCAGCTTGTTGGGTCATTTTATTGGGTCATTTTAACGCTGGGTTATTTTTTTCTACCTAACCGCTGGGTTGGCCCTGTCTCCGGTGAAACTTCTCAACAACGCAGCTGCTGAGAGCACAGGCTTTTTAAGTCCACAAGAGAGAGCGGTTCTCAGCGCCGCCGCCGATTTGGTGCACTCTTTCAGGGAAATAAATTCAGAACAATATGAAGTAACAATGTAGAAAACATTTAAAGACATTTTTGAAATGTTTAAGTTTGCAAGACACACAAAAAAATGTAAAAAATAAAAGAGCAATGAATGTGAAATTTTTAGAAGTAACACAACACTGGCCCAAAAAGGCAAGTGACTGTTCGGCCAAATGGCACAACAGCAGCCAATCCTTATTGTTGAGCCCTGAGGTTATATAAAATCGCTTTCACACCAACCAAACGATACTGAACTCTGATGTCTAAAAAGCTTTAGCATTAAAGCATCCTTAAAAGTTAGTGAAAAATGTGGCGAGGAGCAATGGAGTCTTAAACAGTTCCGAGCTCTAATTAAATCCAGGATGCCTCATATTGCTATAAAATGTGTTAAGAGATTGGTGGATCTATGTGTCAAAAGGGATTTTTCTCTTCTGTTCTGTCTCTTGCTCTGGCAGAAGTTCAAAGCCACAAACACAAAAACTGGAAAAGCATATTGTACGAGAACTGCCATGTGAAACCTCTCAGATACGCATACTTAAAGAAAAGAGTGTGTAACTGTCTCACCTTACACTCGCCATTAACACAAACGTCTAGAGAGTCGTCCCTGCAAGGTGTGCCGTCCACCACAGCCGGAGCACGCTCAGTGTAGAAGTTATAGCCCTCTGCCAGGCAGTTCAGAGAACATGACTTCACTCCACCTGCAGCCAAAACGTGCAAAACATCACACCTCAACATTCAAGAGCCATTTAGTCAGAAACATGTTACATACTTAAAAAAGAGTTGGCAGATACTCATTAAGACGAGTTTCAAAATAAACATGCAACAAGACAAAGGAAGCTAGTTATGCTAAATATCAGCTTAAACTGACTGACATATCCTCATGGGACATCATAAAATCTACAAAGCTACTAAGTGTACATTTGGTATATGGGACAGAAATTTAATATGACACGCTAATGCTAATGCCATTATGCTCTTGTTGCTTGTACAGAACTGACTTCTCATGTGTTATGCATTGTTAATTTTACAACACTACACAACGGCAAAACAAACTTGAAAACAAACTGTTGGCAAATTCGCTCCACACTTTAATGCGCCTCCAACAATGGAGACACGTGAACGGCGTATTTCATGCAGCCAAACAGAGCTTTATAACTATACTAACTCTGTGGGATGGCCGCCAGCACTCTGTAGAGCTCCATGGCTGCATGTGGTATTTTAATGAGCTTGTGGGGTTTATGTAAGTTAGTTTATTCTTCCACTGCTGTTACATCCTTGAGCAGCAGAAAGGGAGGGGGGTCCGGGGCACAATTTAGATGGTTTGCTTATAGATAAAGCAGCTGAAACGCACATACACACACTTGCTTTATTCCCCTGTCTTCTCTGTAACAGCCCTACAAATTTTGAAGAATAAAGCACGATGGAGGGAAAAACAGCATCTCCCAGGACATTCCCTGAGAGACAAAGAAGAAATCATGCAACTCACATGATGGTTGAGGAAAGAAGAGTGGAGACTGATGGAATGGAAGCCTGTCTGAAATCAAAAGTGTCAATCAAAAGTTTGGGGTCTTCTCATAAGAATCTATTAAGCCCATCAAGGCTGCATTTACTTAATCAAAAATACAGTAAAAACAGAAATATATATTTAAAATGTAGTGTATTACTGTGATGCAAAGCTGAATTTTCAGCAGCTATTACTCCAGTTTCGGTTATATTATCCTCTAGAAATCATTCTAATATGCTGATTTGGTGCTCAAGAAACATTTCTGATTACTATCAATGTTAAAAATAGTTGTGCTGCTTAATATTTTTGTGGAAACCATTATACATTTTTTAAAATCAAGATTCTTTCAAAAACAGCATTTTTTTGGACAAGTTTTTTTGCATTTATTTGCAAATAATTCTGCAACATTATAAATATGTTTACAGTCACAATTGCTCAATTTAATGCATCTTTGCAAAATAAAAGTATTCTAATTTTACTGAGCTCAAACTTTTGAATGGTACTATACCTACATACACAACTAGTGTTCTAGTCATCCAAAAATTTCTTAGGTCAGCTAGTTTATCTAGATGAAATGCATTTTGTTTATCTATATTAGATATTTTATTACAGATATGCATTTTTAATATTGATATTTTGAGTGGCGGTACTTAAATTAGCATGCTAAAAGTTAATAATTTGCATGATAAAAAAAACTCTAAAATTTTGCTTAGGAAACGACATCAAGTCTCTTCCATTCCGTCATGCTCTGTCCAGTTGTTTTTGAAAGCAAGGACGCATCTTATATAAATGCCACCCAAGAAATGGGGTCAGGTCAACCTGAACCAGCCTAACTATATGGTTGTTTCGATTTGTTATCTAGTCATTAAAGCAACCCAGGGACTAGTCAATTTGAAAAATATAGTTTTGAACTTGCCTAACAGGTATTTAAAAAGTACAAGACTAAAAAAGACATGAAAGGTGGTAAAGAGAGTGCGAAAAAAACAAGAGAGGAACATACTGTACTTTAATGTAGTGTTTAAAAGTGCAGAACTCGCACACTATAGTTTTTAGTCATGTGACAGAGAACAAGGAGTTAAATGACTTCTAATCCCACTCAGACTGGTACCAGTACGTGACTTTGTCCCTACTCTAGGCCTCCTTTATATTACGCTTGACAAGCTGGTGGGTCTGAACCCGTTACCCTTGCCTGTACCTGGCAGCGGTGGTGTTAAAACTCTGCGTAATCTCACTTTGGCTGCCTAAGACCCAGTTGCTTTATCAGTAGGATCACATCTACCACAGTCTTGACGTTAAATAATAACTCTTTTCCACTAAACGTGTTTTACAAACCTAAAGGGGGCAGTTTTTTGAGCTGCTGGCCAATTTTCTGTTAGTGTTGGATTAATTTGATAAGGTCCTGGGTGCCTGTGAAAACATATACTGAAGCAGGCTTACGATGGAAACTGCACATCCCATGAGGCTTTGCTCTGGAAGGGCATAGGTATATTTTTGAGGTGGTTAGAAGAAGGCTTCACTGGAGTGTATGGGTTTCAGGAGGTTCTGGCGAGAGAGTGTACAATCAGAACATGACGAACTGAATAATGTAACTCACAATGCAATGCGCTTGACCTGAACCTGAAGCATGATTTTAATCTTTCTGAACTCATTACCTCAAACAGACTGCCAAAAGTTAATATTTCTCTGTATTTTATGCATTTTTATTGTTTATGCAGTACATTACTGTATGCTTCATACAGTATTGTTATTAATTAATTGAACTTGATTTAGTGGAAACATAAAATTCAAATGATTAAACTTAAATTATGTTCATTGCACTTGTTTTATAAAGTCCTGTCAACTTTATTCTTAGTTAAGACAACTTCACAATTTAAGTTCACTAAACTTAAATTGTTTATTGCACTTGTTTTATAAAGTCCTGTCAACTTTATCCTCAGTTAGACAACTTCACAATTTAAGTTCACAAAACGTAACATTTTAAGGCAGCACGAACACTTACTTTTTTAAGTTGAAACAACAAATCATGGTAAAATATGTGGCGAACGTCAGGTGCTGCACACTAGACGATTTTCAAATCATAACCGATTTTAAAACCATGGGAGACCACAGACATGAAGTCAGTTTCAACCGATTTTTAGCCTTATAATCCTCTGAACGCGCACACTAGACGATCCGACCAGACCACGAGACCGCACACACTTGATGATTGTAGGAACGATTTCAGTGACACAAGATCTCACGGAGACTCGCGAGATCAAACGTGACTAGAGAAGAAAAACAAATGGAGAACAATCGATGTTGTCAACTGACTCTCCCGGCGTGTGTTCTGTTTCACAGTGAAAAACTAAGTATAAAAAAGAATATGGGTTATTTATTCTGCTTTCGTGGCATTTTCGTGGCTGCCAGGTTTCAGCTATAGAAGCACGCAACATCCGATAAGTGTCGCTTGCTCGCTCTCATTGGCTATCGCGGGTATCACGTCAGAGGCAGCCATTAAATAAATTCATTCATTCATTCAGCAACCTCTGCCAATTTGCATTACAGTATTGGTGGCCTTATTTGTTATAGCAGTTTCTTAGTCTTCTGACAAAAGACTTCTCTACCTCCCCTAGACAGTCGTCTCTCAGTTCTGCACAAATACAGTACATACTTGGCTACAAATAAATTCAACAGTAATGAGTTTGAGGGTGTATAACATGTGCTAGAGTATTTACTGTACATAGAATAATGAAAGTTCTCTCATCTGCTGCTATGTACTGTAATTATACTGTATATTGGCTATCGCGGGTATCACGTCAGAGGCAGCCAAACCAAGAGTCGTAAATATGATAATTTGAGTTTGGGGACGCTCCGTCTCGATCTGTAGCAGATAAATAATCATAATGACACCACACAATAGAGGATATTTTGGACAAAAAAATCGTTTGCGTCTAGGGCTGTGCAATTACAGTTTTTCTCGATTGCTAACACACAATTCATGAAACAATTCACCATTTTCTCACAACTATAAACACAATCTCAAAACTACACACCAACTTGTGCAAACTTCAAACTTTCAGGTCAAAATCAAATACTTTAGTCATAAACATGCTCTCTTTTTTCAGACTCAAACTTTGGCCTCAGATGACACACAAACCTGCCAAATACACACACTACTTCACTGCATAGAGAACA
>NW_015538003.1:641881-645876 GCF_001515605.1 Sinocyclocheilus anshuiensis
GAGATTTACTACTAATCACAGAACCGGCTTTACTGACGAGATGCGCATGACAATCGCATGCAATTAATTGCACAACCCTATTTGCAACAAGCCTAGAATCGGGCCACACCTCCCGATCGTTCGGGGGTGCAAAATCAAATCGGGCTTAAAATCGGCCTTAAAATCTTCTAGTGTGTGGCCAGCCTTACTCTCATTATTTGAATAACCACGATCATTTCAAAACACTGTTACAAAAACTTCCTTTTGGGAACTATAAATAATTTTGCAGGTCAATGACTGTTACAGTATACAACATAAATAGAGGGGTCCAGATACAGTAAAATTCATCAATAAACTTAAAGAAAAGTTTACTGTCATATAACCACCAAAAGTTCAGGGTCAATATGATTTTGTTGTTGATTTTTAAAGAAATTAATACTTTTATTCAGCATGTTATGCATTAAATTGATCAAAAGTGACAATGAAGACATTTATAATGTTCCAAATTATTTCAATTTCAAATAAATGCTGTTCTTTTGAACTTTCTCAAAGAATCAATTATTTTATCCAATCGTCTCTCAGTTCTGCACAAATAGTGTACATGTAAGGACTACTTGGCTACAAATCAATTCAACAGTAATGAGTTTGAGGGTGTACAACATGTACTACAGTATTTACTGTACATATAATAATGAAAGTTCTCTCATCTGAAGTACTGCTGCTATGTACTGTAATTATATTGTATGTGTACGTAGTATTGAAACCTTGTAGATGAGCCTGTAGGCCAACTTCCCTCATGGTCAGTCCATCCAGAAGAACATGGTCAACTATAGTGCTTTGTATTTCATCAGGAACAAATGACCTTTGACCTCATCCTCTTCATTTTTATTTTCCCCTCCTATTCCTCTTTGTTTCCCACTACCAGGATTCATTTTCCAAAACACATAATCACTTGTGCTCCTGTGCATATCATCCTAAGATTCTGACTGGTGTGTCATCAGTTTTGCTACTGAATGTTCACACATGGATAAATGTGTGCTGTTTGAGTTCATTTTTTGATGCTTGAGTTAATTATATTGTGTGTTTGTGTTTTCTGAATGAGAACATGGTTAAACCTGTGCAAAATGATGGCGTTTTTGTGTAGAGTTTTGCAGAAAACACTGAGCAAATTGGAAAGTGTGCGCAAACAGGTGAAACATGTCTTTGTTTCGAGAACTGTATGAATGGTTTGGAAAATTGGGCCAAATCAATCGAGAAAAACTGTAAATGTTGCTCCATCTGAAAGCACGTGATGGAGATTTACTACTAATCACAGAACCGGCTTTACTGACGAGATGCGCATGACAATCGCATGCAATTAATTGCACAACCCTATTTGCAACAAGCCTAGAATCGGGCCACACCTCCCGATCGTTCGGGGGTGCAAAATCAAATCGGGCTTAAAATCGGCCTTAAAATCTTCTAGTGTGTGGCCAGCCTTACTCTCATTATTTGAATAACCACCAAAAGTTCAGGGTCAATATGATTTTGTTGTTGATTTTTAAAGAAATTAATACTTTTATTCAGCATGTTATGCATTAAATTGATCAAAAGTGACAATGAAGACATTTATAATGTTGCAAATTATTTCAATTTCAAATAAATGCTGTTCTTTTGAACTTTCTCAAAGAATCAATTATTTTATCCAAGAATCCTGGAAAAAAAGGTAACATGGTCTACACATAAGCATTAAGCAGCACAACTGTTAATAAGAAATGTTTCTTGAGCACCAAATCAGGGAGCCTGGTCTCATGAAAGTGCTTATCAACAGCATGATTTTGTTTGTATTTGGCGTGCTATTCATATGCAAAAATTGACTTTGGCGTGCATATGATATGCAATTTGTTGGCATGCATATGATATGCAGTTTTCACGTACATATGATACGCATCTACCCTACACCCCTAATTGTACACATTGTGTATCACATGCATGGCAAAGTCAATTTCTGCCTATAAATAGTACGCTAAATCGAAACATAAACTCGTGCTATTGATACGCACTTTCACGAGATCGGGTTGAATCAGGATATTAGATTGATTTCTGAAGGATCATTTGAAACTAAAGTAATGGCTGCTGAAACTTCAGCTTTGCCTGAAATAAAATACATTTTAAAATATATTAAAATAGAAAACAGTTATTTTAAATTGCAACAGTATTTCACAATATCACTGTATATTTGATCAAATAAATCGTCTCAGGTTACTTATGTAACCATGGTTCCCTGAGTAGGGAACGAGACACTGCGTCCTCTAGGGGTCGCTATGGGGAACGCCTCGTCGTGACCCGTGTCTGAAGCATATATTGAAAAAACACCAACTCGTTGGCCGGCGACGGCCATGACGTCACTACCGGTGCGACTATAGTATAAATAGGCGCCGGGAGCACACATCATTCACTTCTTCGTCTGAAGCTTGCGTCCGCAGCATGGCAAGAAACCTAGAGGACCCACAAGTTATGTGACTGACTGAAGAATAAGTTCAGATGGGAACTTCATCCCCAAGAAGGATATCAAGAGATCAAGCAGCCACTTCACAGCGGCTATGTTTCACTCTCTCGAATGTCTTCACAAGCTAAGTCCCATTTAATCCTCTCAGGTTATCTGCAACATGCGCGGTGCTAAGGCTATCTGTGTTGCTTGGGTTCATTAAGTTTTTTTTTCAGTTAAATGCTTGTGCTAGTTCATGCATGTGCGGTACTTATCTGTTGTCACTGGCAACACGCTTGTTGCTGCAATATGCTGCGCTTAAACGGGGGTAGTGTCATTTCATGCATTCTGAGTTATTTACACTGTTAATTAAGAGTTGGAAACTTATGCACGTGCGCGCACTCAGCGACCAAGCGAGAGCGAGAGCAAGAGCGCGCCGCTTAACGCGTTTCTTTCATGGTTACAGAAGTCTTCGGCAGCGCCGCAGTTACTTGCTCGAGTTACTAGCCTGTCTCCGGCTGGAGAGAGTAGCCGCTTGCAGTCGGGGGCGGAATTAAAGCGGAGACGTCAAGTCAGACACTTTCTGCTCCTGGTAATGACGCTCTCGCAGTGTTTGCATACATTCACAGGATTCTTATGCGCGTGCGTGCACTCAGCGACCCAAGCGAGAGTGAGAGCAAGAGCACGCCGCTTAACGTGTTTCTTTCATGTTACGGAAATCTTCGGCAGCGCCACAGTTACCTGCTCGAGTTACTAGCCTGCCTCCGGCTGGAGAGAGTAGCCGCTTGCAGTCGGGGGCGGAATTAAAGCGGAGACGTCAAGTCAGACACTTCTGCTCCTGGTAATGACGCTCTCGCAGTGTTTGCATACATTCACAGATGAAGTGAATTTATGAAGGTAAAATGACGTCAAAAAGATTTGCATACGCAGGGTAAGAGTTGTGGAAGTGTACATAAGACTGTAAAAATAACAGTGCGACTACCTAAAAATGCTTTTACTGTTATATAAACACAGATTTGTGATTTGTGAGCTTTAATTGTTAGAATAAGCATGCAACACACATCGTGCTTGTCATCACAGAATCTAACCAATAACCAATGAGTGTGTCGTCATCAAGGCTTTTGCAGTGCCTGACCCAGAGCACTGAATTACTTGTTTGTCATTGAGTCAGTGTTGTAATTTTAATATTTGGAAAAGTACAATATTTTGAAAAACATTTTTAACATTTTAACGTTTACAATGTACAAACGTTTGTCAACTTTTTGCGTGCCTGACCTAGGCGGCTGGTCCCGTTTTGCTCGTTTTGCTCTTTGAATGCACATGTGATCGTAGGGCGGCTTCAGCGCCGATCAAAGTTGGACAAAAGTATTAAAAGTATTTCAGAATGCATTGTTTTTGACAGGCGGCAGCCGATCTTTGCGGCGCCGCATGAAGTCGAACAAGCCTAATATCTCTAAAGAGTGTGTTTTGGATGTGAGGAAAAGATAACCTTATTCAGTGTTATGTGAACAGTGGATGCAATTTGTTTTTCCAAGGCAGCAACGGAGTT
>NW_015538003.1:647961-672659 GCF_001515605.1 Sinocyclocheilus anshuiensis
CGGCGCCTTATACTATAGTCGCACCGGTAGTGACGTCATGGCTGTCGCCGGCCAACGAGTTGGCGTTTTTTCAATGTATGCTTCAGACACGGGTCACGACGAGGCGTTCCCCATAGCGACCCCTAGAGGACGCAGTTCGAAATTCCCATGAAAGGGAAGCAGCCTTGGTGAGACTTTAAAAAATATTTTACAAAAATAAAAATAAAAAATTGTATAATTATATTTCTTATAATACTAAGTCATATTTATTTATGAGATGACAACTTTAAGCCACTTGCCGAATGAAGCATCAAGCAAGGTCATGTGACCACAATGTAGCATACTACTGTTTGCATTGCATAGTGCTACAGATCCACATATTATTAAAAATATAGTAAATTAAAACAAACTAATTGACTAACAGAAAAATTAAAAAGAATGAATGAACAAAAAGACAGAAAGAAATGATTCATGATAGAGAAAGACAACAAATTAAGTCAAATACTAATTAAACATGTAATAAAGCAAGGTCATGAGACAAAAGCACAGTATACTACTATGTGAAAAGTTTACTGCATACTGTTATTAAAATATAGCAGGCGATATACATTATACAAACAATACGAAAGTCCCACACAGACAGACAAAACAAAGAAATCAATGCTAGAAGTGAAAAGAAAATCACAAGAAAGATGACAGTGTGAACACAGACAGATTACAGGTCTAAGGTCTATATGCTACCTTACCCTACAGCAGGGTAAAACAGCAGTCTGGCACTTATTTTAACAGCTGCAAGGGATTTCCATTGTAAAATCAGCTGACTTGATGAAAGCAGCGCTTGTAGCCTGCAGTGGGCTTCACTCAAGCCATTATGTTATTGGAGGGGCAGATTAAAGGCAGTTATGTCCTTGACGTCCAGCTTCACACTCATCAAAAGCAGGACTTTAAACCGGGGATTGTGGGAAGTTGGCAGTCTGCAGCCCGGCATATGGATGCCAGACTGTTATTTGCAGTTTCTTTTTCTCTCATTATCTCTCTCTCACATCTGTCCTGGACCTGAGCCAGTGCAGAGATTGGTTCTTTGGAGCATGGTGGTCCAGTTCTAATATCTAAACCACCTTTCAAAGCCCTAAACAGTCTTAAAAAACAACAACTGAGCTCTTAAACATCCCCATAATCAGGAAAGACGTAGGTAGGTAACTAAGAGATCACGTGATTCTGTTCAGTTCTCAGCACAAACATTTGCATTAGTTCAAGGGATGCAACATTATGATATAAGTATTTATATTTTGAATCCAACATTAGATCTAACTGTAAATCTACATTTTGTGAGAATGATTACAAAAAACATCTCCCCTTAATAGCCCACATCTGTATGTTTCAAATTACACCAAAAATATGTACAATGGAAAACTGCTTTTAATTTTAAAACAGACTCAATTGCAGGAAATCTTTCTTATATTACAATCATTTAATAAATGTCACACAACCTGGAGCCACTGGAATAATATAAACATGTTGTTAACAATGTTAACAATGATGAATAAATAATATAACAAATGTATTGTGCATTAATGCATTAACTAACTAATGGGACTGTATTGTAAAGTATTACCAAAAAGAATAAATATCATATGGGCTGTGTGTAAACATTTAATTCTGTTGTGTTTAACAAAATGTACGCCAAACAGAAATAATGTAGGGTCCCATGAATAACATTCGAATATAATTTAGTGACCTATTTTACTTATCAGAAAGATGCAGTAACATTACAAATGTCACATTTGGTGATACCAATGTGGTGTTGATATATTTCACATCCTTATTTTGTTCATTTGGTAGGTGCTTTTATCCAGAGATTTACAGTGCATTTAACTGTAGCAATTCAGAGTAATCGAAGTGACACAAATCAAAGTGACACAACCAGTGTATCTCAGAACAGGTGGTATAAAGGGCTGTGTACTTACCACCCCTGTATGGCTTCTTATTTTGTTAATTTGGTAGGTGCTTTTATCCAAAGAGATTTACAGTGCATTTAACTGTAGCAGTTCAGAGTAATCGAAGTGACACAAATCAAAGTGACACAACCAGTGTATCTCAGAACAGGTGGTATAAAGGGCTGTGTACTTACCACCCCTGTATGGCTTCCAGGTGTAGAATTTCCCCCGGAAGGGAACACTGTCAAAGTCTGAGCACTGAATCTCCCGAAAATCCTGAGATCCAGCTGGGCACTCCTAATCCACACACAAATCAGTCAGTCTGAGAATATAGTGGAGCATGGCAACTGTGAATCGCTCTCTTCTATTGGAGAATGTCTACTCATTTAGAGCTTTAATATTTTGCCAAATGCACCCTAATTTTCAGTCATGTCATCTAATTTAGAACAGAATCCATCCACAAACAAACCAAAGTTCTAAGTGGGATCTGTGTACATTTTTTAAGTATTTGAAGAAACGTCAGTCAGACAGACAAACACAAATGGAGTCAGTAAGTGATGTGTGGGTATCAAACTTACATCAATGTTGCAGGACCTGAAGCGCTTCCTCTCTCCCAGACAATATTTTCCTCCAACTGTTGGCCTGGATCCACACAAGGACAGGCATCAGACACATCTGAGTGTAATTTCAGTGTAACTCTCAATTACACAATCATTCTGCTCAAGTTCACTTCAGCCAGACATCTTCTGTCTTTCTGTCGATCTGTTAGTTTTTCCGATTTTCCCTGGCATGTCATCAAACTAGGTTCATTGAGTACAACGGGCTGAGCGTAAGAACATTATGAATCATCAAATCACTCGTATACACTGTTAAAAAAAACCTATGTTCAAAATTGTGGGGTTGGTAAGATTTTCTTAAATGTTTTTGAAAGAAGCCTCGTATGCTAACCAAAGCACATTTATTTGATCAAAAATACAGAAAAACAGTAATATTGTGAAGTTTCAAATAATTACAAAATATTGCAATTTAAAATAACTGTTTTCTAATACATACGTAAAATGTATTTTATTCCTTTACTGGCAAAGCAGCCATTGCTCCAGTCTTTAGTGTCACATCCTCAAGAAACAATAATATAAACAGTTATTTGAAATGTAAATCTTTTGTGAGGGTTAGGGTTAAATCCAACTGACCCCAAAGTTCTGAACTATTTTATAGTATCTACATTATCTGTATACACAAAATACTTGGATGCCCAACTACACTGCACGAAATACTGTATCCAACAATGTAACATGCTTGACTTAACCTTCTATTATCGTTGTGATAAATGAACCAATAAGTAATGTCAACCCCAATTTCTTGCATCTAATTTTTGATATTTGATCAGTTGAGACATTTTTATGCAAAATGTTTAAGATGCTTTAAAGGAACTATTCAGCCAAAATGAAAATTCTGTCATCATTTACTCACCCTCAAGTTGCTCTAAACCTGTATGGATTTCTTTCTTATGTTAGGGTTAGGCTTCTGTCTGGTTGACGCTAGCCATTGACTTTCATAGTATTTTTTCCATACTGTGGCTTCCATACATTGATCTAATGGCTATTGTCAACTTGCTTGGTTACCAACATTCTTCAAAATATCTTCTTTTGTGTCCAACATAAGAAAGAAACTCATGAATGTTTTGGAACGAGTGGAGGGTGAGTAAATGATGATGACAGAATTTTCATTTTATAACATGATGAGGTAATGTAACAATGTAGCATATTACCATTGTCGTTGACTAATACCACCAATGATCTGTCCAATCAAACAGTGTTAATCAATCACATGACCCTGACTCACCTGGGGCTGTCACAATGGCGAATAGAGGATGAGACTCCGCCCCCACAGGTGCGACTACACTCCTCCCATGGCGACCAGTGGCCCCACCCACCATCTACCCCCTCCGGACGTGTTCCATATGGCACACACACTCTTTTGTAGCACCACTAATGAGAAAACAGCATTAATCAACATAAAATATGTGATATCTGGCAACCCAAAAACTATCTGCCAATATAATATGGTGAACTTATTTTATTATATATACGTATATTAAATTGAATTTAAAAGCATCACTCACTTTGTTTTTGCCAAAGAATGCAGTACTACCTACGTTTACATTCAAAACTATTTCATTATCAACATGATCTACCTATCAAGCCAAAAAAATGTTTCCTGAGCCTTGACATAGCTGTGTTGTGCACTTCCTGGCCTGTTCCAAGAATTCCCTGTGCTTACCCCTTTTTCGATGGTGCTGGTTTGACAGATGGTGCCCTCGGCTGCAGGGATACTACTGGTGATGCAGCGATTCCCTTTACTCATGCACCAAAGCTCACTGCACACTTCCTGAAAACACACATACACACAAGCCACTAAACAAAACTCCAGATAATGTGGGGAAAAACAGACATTAAGAGACACTCATGAGACTGAAGAAATGTGTGGAAAGTGTGGAAGTTGGACATTCCTGCACCAAACAAAATCCTCCGACGTGGCTGTGTGGTTGCTAAGGTGTTCTGCGTGTTTTTCGCATGTTTTAGCAGTTATACCATGGTACGTTCTTGTTTCTGCGACATCTCATGATGTATATCAGATGTTCTCAGATCAGATGTAAAGAACACACTGCACTGCAGACCTACCTAATAACTTCCTGCTTTATTAGACTACATAGTTACAGTGAGATCTGAACAAGTGTGTTATCCTCCTCCAGATGTTCAGTTTCCTGCATTGGTATCCCATAAAGCAGTCAAAACCTAAAGCTCAACTCAACAAGAGCAGATATAGCACACTTTACAGCCTGAGCTCTGAGCTCCACTGTGGGTCTGTGGAGGTGTAAGGGTCGGCCTTGGCTGGCAGAGAATGGAGCCGCAAACCAAAGAGAAGCAAACTTCTGACCAACTTGTGGTTTTGGACAAAAGTGGCAGAATGCCAGCGGTCTGAAGTCTTGGGGGGAGCAAAAAGATGGAATGTTACAATCAGCGAAAGGTAGAACTACCATCTGGTGCAGATTTACAGAGAGAGAGAGAGAGAAAGAGAAGGAGAGAGAGAGAGAAAGAGTGCTAGATGATTTACTGTGGGGATATAAAGGCAACCTGGATAGGACCATAACCCACAATTCATCTGTACAAAGGCTCTACTTGAGCATAGATGTCTTACTGTGTTATGGTGTGATGGTTATATACCTCTAAAGGAGATATTTTTAAAATAGTCAATGTGCAAAAAATACATAATTTTACAGACATAAAAAATAAATATTTTAAACATATTATTTGAATAGCTCACCAAAATATAAAAAGAAAATGTTCTAGCAAATCATGACTTCAGCACAAAAAGTTATCTTATGCCTTTTGAAGACAAAATATTGCATATGCATAGTATGACTATCATATTTTTTTGTTACTGATAATATAAACATCTAATATCTATGTTTTAATGTCTAAAGCACAATGCTATTCTTGTAGGGTGATGTACACTACCATTAAAAAGTTTGGGTTTTGGATTTTGTTATCTTTCTGAAAAATGTCACTTATGCTCACTCACTTAGTCTCCATTTATTTGATAACAAATACAGTAAAAACAGTAATATTGTGAAATATTGTTACAATTTAAAATAACATATATATAAATCCATTAAAATAAAACTGATACATTTTGCAGGATTCTTTTATGAATAGAAGGTTTAATCTCACTGACCCCAAACTTTTGAATGGTACATCAGAAAAAACATGGTACTCCCATGGTGCCATAGTCAAAAATCATGGTGATCTGCATTTTAAATAGATGATGATGATGATGATGATGATGGAATTTTCTTTCTTGGGTGAAGAACTGCTGTCGATTACACTGAGTGATGCAAGTACCCCGTATTTACACTGACGAGACTTCACTCCGTACTGAAAGCGGCACTGCTCATCTGCATCATAGGCTTGGCCAGGGGCTGTGGTGGGGTAAACAAATTCCTGCTTGGGGGGAACATTGTTGAGGCAGGAACCCATGCCAGAGCTGAGAAACAATCAGAAAGAAAACAGAACGGGTATGAGAAGTGATGGAAGCGTAAAGGCTAGTTTATGCTGCCCTGATGCCAACAAACACTAAATTCCAACAGTTGTGTTTTTTTTGGATCAGTGTGTTAACTCTTGTTTACGTTTGTTGTGGCAGAGTGAATTGGCCTTAATAGTTAGGAACCTATTTTAATCACCGTTGTAAGGAATTTACACAAAAGTGCCACTAACTAGTTTCATACTATTTTAATATATTTTAAAGTTGTATTTATTCCTGTAATGGCAAAGCTGAATTTTCAGCAGCCATTACTTCAGTCTTAGTGTCACATGATCCTTCAGAAATAATGCTAATATGCTGATTTGGTGCTCAAGAAACATCTTATTATTATCAATTTGGAAACAGTTACATATTAACAGTTAAATATTAAAGTTTATAATAAAAGCATATATTTGCATATGACAAAAAAATCTTTACTGTAGTGTATATAAAATGAAAATAAATACAATTTGATCAAGAAGTACAACAAAAATTCACTAAAATATCTGAAAACAGAAAATGTGAACTGTCAGAAGATTTTCAGGCCAAATATGAATTAGCCTGTATATTGGTCTATCATCATTACTAAGCACCTCATGTAACAAATGCCTCTTAAATACAAACTCAGACGATCATGTTGTATGACTTTAAAAACACATTCACATCAATCATTTTTATAATCCAATCCTTTGGAAATTTATGATACTAAAATTCAATAATGATACGGTCAATATTTCACACTAAATCTAGTACGTCTCAGTTAAAATACAGATCTCAGACTGAGGCAGCAGACGCACTCGAGGAAGTTGGTGATGTAATCGCGGCTGCAGGCAGACCAGACGAAGGGGTTAGTCTTCATGGTGATGTGGGCAGCCATGAGTTTAGCGGTCTCCTGACTGCGCACCCCACATGCATTGCCAACACCATCATGATTCATCCCAAACCTGAAAGAGAGAGATGAATGATTTTATGGAATTATAAAAATGGAATCCCATGGTCCTGGTTACAGAATGTGAACACACACGCACCCAAACCTATCAGCACCTCACACAAACTTATGTAATCCTACACACAGTTAAAAATATGCCCCCTTGTCTAGACAGCCCCAGTGTGCAGCGCCATATGGCCAACAGTTCAAAGGTACCTGGATGAACCATTAGGACCAGACCACTAATGACTTCACCACCTATGAAAACAGCTCCGAGGCCTGTGAGTGTAGCCAAAGCAACAGTATACTGAGTGACCCAGTACAAACAGAGCTCAGATCCGTACAATGATAGAAAAAAAATGCTTTTCAACTACTAAAGTAGCAGAAATGACAAAATAATTGCTTTTCATTGAAGTATTCTGAAGCTTGATATCAGCCAGGCATGCCCATAAATTCATAAGCATGATTAAGCTGCAGAAAGTGAATGGAATGCTGGGCCACCAAGTAAAACAATACTTCAACATCTTGGAGTGCAAAAAAAACACAAATGAAAAGCCCAGCGCAAGGCAAATAGAGCCATCATAGTCTGTCGTCACTTGCTCCACTAACAAGATATAAATATCGCAAGACTGAGAGAAAATATTAGTGCAGTTGTTGATAATGAGCATTATTTGTATTTAAAAGGCTCCAGTGGCTTTAGAGTTCATCCTTGAATTTAAGCCAAGTTTGTTTTGGTAGGCCGCTTAGAGTAGAGGTCAAATGTCAAGGGTCAGAGTTGAGAGGGTGTGCCCTGATGACACAAGTAAGTAAAACTGGAATTTTTATTTGATGTAATGCTGACTTATAGTAGAGCTTCAAAAGCTTTTGGAAAATGAAAATTTTAGAATATGTATACTGACATAATTTTGTCACAGTTAGGTTTAGGTACATCAGGGATTCCCAAACTTTTTTGTCAGCTGAACCCCTTTGAACTAAACTACTTATCACCTTCTGAGTTTTTAAGATCATATTTCAATAATTTAACAAAACATTTGCATGTTCACAGTTCTCTTGACACTAATTATTGGTCACATGAAATGCAGGTAAAAAATGAAACATTTCATCTTTTTTAGTAAGCATTTCTTTTATGTCACATTTTGGTATTTATTTTCATTTGACATTTTTATCATTTAATTAATTATTAGTTTTTCATTAATTCACAACCCCCCTGCAATTCCCTCTTGACCCAAAGTGAGCAACATCAATCAACAAAATTCAGACAGAAAAACATGCAGGAACAGAGGAACATAAGAAGCAGGGAAGGCAGTAGAGGAATCGGAGGAGACTCACGTGTGTCCTATCTCGTGTGCAATGGTGAAAGCAGTCGCCAGACCAATGTCTTCATTGATGCTACAGCTTCTCTCTGGCTCACACATACCGCCAACAGGTGCCAGACCTGATACGGACACACGTGTGCACACGGGCACAGTGACATGGACACACACATACACATATATGCTACAATAACTATCCACCTTATTTTTATTGTAAGAGTGGGCTGGGTCTTTTTAATTTGGCTTATGGTGTCAGCAGCTTTCAGTTATTGTAGCTGTACAAAAAGATTGTTATGTTGACTGAAATTGCAAATTGGTAATTGTTATCATATTATTTTGATTTATTATTGCAATCATAAACACACTTTGTTAAACAAATAGTTTTACAATTTACTGCACTTTGTTTATTCTAATAGTTGTTTAGCTGTAGCGGCTAATCAATTGGAAGTCCCACACATTAACAAGAAATAGCTTACTTCTGCATTGAAAAATAAGTTGGATATGCAGATACACATATATGCAAATACTACTACAGTATTGCTGATTAGTTAATTAATCAATTAGTCTCTACAAACTAATCAATAATATCAAAGTAAAAACTATACAGTACCAATAAACCTTCGATTAGCTTTGTTATGAACAGAGAAGAAATGAGAATTCAGACATGAATAAACAAATATTTAATGCATGCAGACAGATACCACAATTAATGATGGATGGATGGATGGATGTGATTATTGTTTGGATTGGTAGAATGGATGGATTGGATGATTGATTGGATTAGTAGAATGGATAGATTGGATGACTGGATGGATTGGAAGAATGGATGGATTGGTAGGATGGATGGATTGGAAGAATTGGTCAAATGGATGGATAGATGGATTGGTAGAATAGATGGACTGATGGACTGGTAAAATGGATGGATTGGTAGAATAGATGGATTGATGGACTGGTAAAATGGATGGATTGGAATAATTGGTAAAATGGTGGATCGATGGATGGATTGGTAGAGTAGATGGATTAATGGATTGGTAGAATGGATGGATTGGAAGAATGTATGGATTGGTAGGATGGATGGATTGAATAGATTTTTGGAATGGTAGGATGTATGGATTAGATAAATTGGTAGAATGGATGGAATGGTAGGATGGATGGATTGGTTGAATGGATAGATAGATGTCTTACCAAGTGTTCCACAGGGTTTGTTCTTGTAGATGCAGATGTCATACCTGTAAACACACCACAGAAGTATTTATGTTTTTTTTTATGTTTGGGTGAATGAATGGCTTGGGTTTTTCTACAGACACACACACACACACACATACACACACACACATGTTTGTTTCTGTGAATTGTGGGGACTTTCCATAGACTTCTATTACTTTTATACTGACCAAACAATATTTTTTTATCCTCTAACCCAACCCTAACCCTAAACCTACCCTTTACAGAAAACATGTTTGCATTGTTAAACTTTCAGATAAACACCATTTACTATTTTTTTATTTTTTTTCCCTCGTGGGGACCGCAGGCCGGTCCCCACAATGTCAAAAATTTCAGGTTTTACTATCCTTGTGTATTTGGTCCCCACAATGTAGCATAAACAAGTACACACACACACACACACACACACACACACACACACACATACTAGAGCTGTGAGACAGTTCACAGACTGGACACTGTTCTGATAAGAGAGTGAAGACAATGAAAGGAAATGCTTGATGCATCCAGCAGACATACCTTCTGATATAACCTCCATATAACGACTCAACACTTCCCACACTTTCTCTTTCTCTCTGCCTCTCTCTTTCACTTTCACTCTCTATTTCTTTCTCATACTTCACATGCTATCTCTCACACTCAACTCTGAGGCGCAGGAATTCAACCTAACTCCTCATTGTGTAGATTAAACCTATAGCATGGTTTACCATAAATCACTTGTTCTTCCAAACACACACTTCAAGTACTTTAAAGCCATTTTAAAATTATGACCTGTTGCCTTGTAGAACCAATGGAGTGCTATAAAATTTTAGACAGCTGTTAATGTGTTTGTGTGTGTGTGTGTGTGTGTTGAAAAAGATTTTAAAAGCATATACTGAAATATTCAAACTTTCTCTCTAATTATCTGCATGCTGACCTGGTGATGAGGACTGCTGTATCATGGTGAGCGATTCCATTGTCAGGGATGGCATTTCCATGTCCGTTCCGGTGCAGGATGGACTTTTGCCACTTGCAGAAACTGTCTAAAGACTTCCCTGCATGATGGTTTACCTCTAGTGTGGGCTGGCAAAAGAGGAAAGGAAAGAGTTGGATCAGATAAACTTGGATCAGACAGTACATCCAGATTTATTACATATACATCGTACTCTCTGTGTATAATTTGATGAGTTAAACGTATGTGTATGCTCATATGTATTTGTAGTAGAGTAAGACCCTAAAAATGGTTTCCCAACTAGGCTGATATTGGACTTCTTTTTATATAACAGTTGGCAATATGCTGGTTCTTTCCAGTTGAAGTATTTCAGTTCTGTGCAAAACAAAACTGCACAAATAATGATTGTTTTCAAAAAGGTTTCCTAGAACACTCCTTCCATTTGCCATTGGTACGGTATGCATATGGCTTATGTATATTGTCTAAACCTTAAGGTGAGATCAAATTAGCAAAAATGTCTACCAAAAATGTTGCAAGTAAAGACGGTCCATTGTCAATAGCGTAGCAATACATAAAGCAAGCAGCTTTATAACAGTAAATGCAGCAAATTTAGTATTAAACGTTAAAAAAAACATGAACTCTGCTTTATTAGCGAGTTTACAGTTGATCAGGGCTTATATGGTAAAATAGGCACAACAAATACACTCCTAGCATGTTCAAAAAGACAGACAGTGTTTCCCATCCACTCTGCCTGGCACTCAGCACCCAAGACGGCCACAGCACCATTACACTCGTAACCCAGGAATGCACACACTGGCATAGTCTATAAATGTATCATCCCACAATCCAGGGCTCAGAGTTCTAACTTTCCAGGTTTCCTCTACCACAGGGGGTGGCGGGGTGTTCTCATCTGGAAACTAACCATGTTTGGTTCCACGAAACCTCAGCGCGCCACACGGTGGTTATCTCAACACGGCTAATACTGCTCCTAATGACCGGTCTGCCATCATTTGTCAAATGACATTATGCGGAACAAATTACAGGGGGATTTATTTTTAGCTGTCTGCGATTTGGGATCATTAATGCTTCATTAAATACACCGCAAAACCCCACTCCTATCCTTTCCCTGCCCTGCGTCGTCTGTAGGAGCCTGTTTGAGGTTCCAGAGATCCCTCAATTTTTTACACGTTTTTTGGGCCCCTGTACATTCATGACTGTGGCAAAATGAGAGGTCAACAATCAACAATAAGAGCAGTTATGGCAGGCTCTCTGGACACACCCAGCAGAGCCGGGTAGCGAACAGTCCAGACTTGTGTGGACTGTCTCAACTGCCTCAGACTAGGATGCTTTTGCCTGTAAATACACAAACAAGGAATTCTTTGACAGGTGAAATAAGACAGACTAAGGCTTATATGTGTATGTGTTGGAGTGTAACAATCATGAAATTTTGTCTGATTAATAATTTGTGCATAAATAATTGCAATAAATGATTTAATGGATTTTTTTGTTTACTTATGTTTCTAGTAAGCTTAATGCACATATTCTTAGAATTATTAAGTGTATGTTTCATTCGGGATTTTACAACGTTTTTAAATACTGCACTGGGGCTAACATGAATAACAATATTTCAAATATATTTTGGAATATTTAAAATATAAAATGTAGTGAACTTTAATAAAATGTAATAATAATCATAATAAATTCATATATTAATTAACACATTATATATTAATAAAATATAAATAAATTATGAAATACATATAGAATAATAATGTACACTACTGTTTAAAGTTTGGGGTCTGTAAGGTTTTTAAATGTTTTTTTTTATGTTCTTATACAAGGTTGCATTTATTTGATCAAAATACAGTAAAACAGTGATATTGTGAAATATTAATATTACATGTGCTGCTTAATATTTTTGTGGAAACTGTGATACATTTAAGGATTCTTTGATTAAAAAAAAGTTAAAAAGAACCGTACTTTTCTAACAATCTAAAAGTCTTTACTGTCATTTTTGTTCAATTTAATGCATCCTGCTGAGTAAGTTTTTTTCCCCCAAAAAAAAAACTTACTGACCCCAAACATTTTAACAATATGTATATTTCTATCCTAAATCGTCAAAATTTAAAAATAATATATATTTATATATTTTATATTAAAACAAAGTGGAGCCAGAGTGCTTGCATTCACAATGCTTGTAAAACCATTTTTTATACTTTTCACAAATGCAATGCACACCAGAGGCATTTACATTTCATATAACACACCAGTGGACCAGAAACAGAAACATGTTGTGGCATTTCTATGTTCACTTAAAATGTCCCTATTTGAATGCTAATGCATGACAGGAATTTAAAGCACACAAATATTGTGATCAGGCAAATGTTATAAATGTACCAGTCCTTTAGGCAAACATGCTTCAATAAGAGTACCTGGTCTTCCATCAGTAGAATAAGCCTCGTCACAACGATGTTCACTGCATTCCCCAGGCTAGAATCCTGGAACAGTTTGGCAACCTGACCTCCAGGGAAACAAGAAAAAACCAGTCTTAAAAACGAGCCAATTGTCTGTTTTTAGACCTTTCTAATCCTGCTCTTTACTGTAAAGATGGACATTTTACAGTCTACTATAAAACCAGTGCTAACTGCTGCGCTGGGGCTGCGAGGTGAGGTAATCCTTTCATTAAACACATTCCACAGGTGTGAAACTATTTGTAACAATGCCACAAATCGCCCATGGAGATTATAAATTGGAGAGAGAAATATGGATCCTCAGGGTGACAGAAGACAGTTACTTAGACAACTGGTTTTCATTTAATCATTATTCTTTGAGCCAATACAAATGACCTGGATAGGTCAAACATCCTCTGAAGATTCACTTAGTCTGTGGGACATCATTGCAGGCTGTTCATTTTAGGTCTTTGTAAGGATCTCAAGTAACCGGCCAAGAATTTAGCAGAATGTCCGAACAGCTTTCTTCCATAAAATGAAAGCAAATGGAAACCAGAGGCAGTCAAACACCAAATAAGCACCAAAAAATCATCCTGAAAGTACCTGAACCCATATGATAGCTTTGTGGGGAACAGATCAAAATCTTAAATTTACATGGTCACCTTTCACATTCATTGTACAGAAAAGAGCAGCTTGATCATTCTGCTATAAAATAAATAAATAAAAAGGTCATGGTTTTCAAAAGACATGAAAAGTGACAAGATTTTTCTGTGAACTATACTTTTAAGCATGAAAACAAGAACAAGGAGAGTTGAAGCTTACAATATTCATGACGGCCAGAATGTACTGCTCGATATCGCGACGGCCGTGATAGCTGACCATCATCTTGTCGGCCACCACCAGGGTTTCGACATAGCGTTCTTGGCTGACAGAACGCTTCAGTGGTAACTGGCCCCGTCCCATCTGGTTGGGTGAGGGCTTTATTGTTCTCTGCCACCATCCATAGCTTTTACCAGGCTTTTCATCTAAAGAGAAATGGCCACAATTGTAATGTATGTACGTTCCCTGAACAACATTTCTGCGGCTATTAATATGTTTAAATGAAAATGAAAATAGGCAGGGTGTTTGATATCATATTTCGTCTTATTGTAAATACAGTGAGGAAAATTGCAGTATAGCCAAGGCGAGCTGACTGACGTTATCAAGTATGCTGCTGTTCCATTTGCAGTATTACTGGACTTTTTTTTTTTTTTTTTTATATATATTACTGGACTTGCGTCATCCCGTCCCCAGGAGTTTCACACTCCCGAGTCGAACTTGCGAAGTCCGAACTACCGAGGATGCAAGTCTGAAATTTGCGTACTTGGTATTGAGAAACGCACGCAGACTTACGTCACCAGACTATTTGCCTAATCTTCATGGTACTTTAGACCACGATGGAAACGCAGACAGCAACAGGTCTGGGGGAAAAAAAGTTTCTGAGACAAATTGTTCCAGGTAATTTTGGTGGAAAAGCGGCTAATGAGCAAAACTCTG
This sequence comes from Sinocyclocheilus anshuiensis, assembly GCF_001515605.1. Classification (NCBI taxonomy): domain Eukaryota; kingdom Metazoa; phylum Chordata; class Actinopteri; order Cypriniformes; family Cyprinidae; genus Sinocyclocheilus; species Sinocyclocheilus anshuiensis. The sequence continues at coordinate 662,340 of NW_015538003.1, forward strand.
TAGCGACAGTTTTTTTTTAATAAAATCTTTGGATTGATTAGCTACTTTCAATAAGGTAGTTATGTTAAGTTTACCTATAAACCAGGCAGTGTCCCAAATAAGTTCTTTAGAGTCAGCATGAAATGTAAATTCACCCTATCTTTTTTTTCCTAAATAAATTCCTTGAGCATTTGAAATGGCAGACTTTTCTCTGGTGATGCATGCCAGACTTCTCCAATCATTTTAGTCTGCTTAAACCCCGCCCCTTTCTTACAATGAGTCGACTATAAGCTTGCATTCAGATTTGCCTCCATTCAATCAACAACTGATGCATAGAACCAAGTTCCTGCCCAGCATTTTTTAATAATCCATTTCACTCAGATGTAAGTCACAATATGAATAAAAAGATCTGTCGCTACTTCCATTACAAAGTGACTTTTAATATTAGGAATAAAACGGGATAGCCTACCATACTGAAAGACCCCATGAAATGGGTTGGCGAACACAATTTTCTCTTGTCAGTTGATGTTAAAAGGTCTTTTTGGTCTTCATGGCATTTTTAGTTCTTACCGATGACTCCACAGGACTGGTCCATGTTTTGGTATCTTAGTGACGACCGTTTGTACACCACATGGAGGCGCCCTTCTCTGCCATCCTCATTAGTGAAGTTTTTAGCAGAAACCAGGGGTTCGATAAGGTACTCCTCACCTCCAGCTACAATGACCCCTTGCTGAAAAACCAAGAAACCATAGATTCGCGTTTCAGATTAGCATGAAGGGTCTGTCATTGAAATGTATGACATGCTTTTGCTTTATGCATGTGAAAAAACGAAACATTGGCCTCCCTGGGCAATCTGATTTTACACGCTAGATACATTGAAGTCCCTGACAAGATCAAATCATCCCATCATTAGTCTCCCCTCTAAAATAATGAGCTTGCACTGGGCTAACAATCCTGGATGAAATGGGAACTCATGGCAGATGGCCAAAGGATCTTAGCATGTTTCATTGTTTCCTGTCTTCATCTCTTTCAGTCACACTTTTCAAGTCCACATAATCCTGTAATTAGTGATGGTCTTGTGGACACACTGAGCATTCCCTGATGAATTTAGTCATGCTACTCTGATCACCAATAATTAACCTGGAAGTTTCTTACCGCCATCATGAGCAAGCTTAATCCTCCATTGTATTTATTTGTGTTTGGTGCACACACAATTAAAAACGTATGAATTATCGACCAGGCCGGTCATGTATTAGCACCTGTGATGCCAGGTAGATGAATCACTCAATACTGCATCCAGGACGTCCGATGGCATTTATCAGAGAGACTTAACACTGTACTCAAAGGGTCTGGATAAACAAGCATTGGTCTTGACTTTGTGATTTGTTTACGCAGGTGTATTACCAGCTCTGGCAAGTAATGAGCAGGCCACAGCATGCTGCTTGAAACTAAATCCATCATTAGGCTCCAAAACACCTGTTTTTAGAGTTGAGCTTTACACCAGCTGGGAGAGACAGACTTTAGATACAGCTGCCCATTTCAGATCTACAAGGGCGCCAAGACAACTCACTCAAGTGTAGAAAGAAAGAGATTACGTTGTATAATTCATCATTACTTTAGCATACAGAATTACGGATATCATCTGAGCCTCATGTGATGGAAATGTCTAACAAAGTGCTAAAGCCATTTAAAGGAATATTTAGGGTTTTATTGCAAAAATTACAATAATTTTCACTTGTCCCTCCTTTTCTTTAATATAAGCAAAAACCTGTGTTACCGTGAGATACTTACAATGAAAGTTAATAGGGCAAATCCATAAATAAAATAAAATAAAATACTTTTTAAAGTTTAAATATTTCAAAAGTGTTTCAAAAGTGTACTGTAGTAACAAGACGAAAACAATATGCATGTTAATGTGATTTCGGTTTAAAAAAACAGTTGCTAATCTTTTCTATGTAAAGTCAACATCCGTTTAAAAGTTTGAGGTCAGCAAGTCTGACACGGTGAATGCTATTTTAACAATGTCCTTACTACCTTTTTGGGCCTTGAACATGTCAGTTGTGTTGCTGTCTATGCAGGGTCAGAAAGCTCTTGGATTTCATCAAAAATTTCATAAACAAATTGTGTTCTGAAATTGAATGAAGGTCTTATGGGTTTGGAACGACATGAGGGTGAGTAATTAATGACAGGTTTTTATTTTGGGGTGAACTATCCCTTTAAGGCTATAGGTGCAGCCCATTTTACAGACTTCTGCATTTGACGTCATTTGAGCGCAGACATAGGTTAGGTGCAGACTAATTAGTACATCATTTTGCCTTGAGACACAGCACTGTTTGCTTCAAAATTCTAATGGAGCTTACCAGGCCATTACAGTTGCTAAGAGCCACAGAACTAGAGTGAGGCTGGTGCTGTAGGTGACCCACATAGTGGCAGTTGGGCAAGTATGGGTGACTCCAAGCCAAGCGGCCCCTCTTCCAGTATTCCACACGGAACTGTCGCGTGAGCAGTCCTCCCTGCAGCGTGAGGTTGAGCAAAAGGTCAGCGCTCGACGTGGAGAGCTGATAGTACAGCTGCGGCTCTGGAACGCTCTGCGTTTCCGTGCTTCGCCGGTGTCGGCCATTCCTGTGAGAGGTCTCCTCTTCCGATAGCATATCCCCATGCGGCCCCACACGCACTGGGATGGCGATCTCATACTGGCCCAAGCTGGACAGAAACTCAGCTGCGGAAACACAAAAAATGTCCTTAGATTGAAGGATGGAAGTTGAGTTGAGTTTATACTGCTCACACAATAAGCAATTAAACATGCACTGAAATCATTCTTATTAAAAAAAGAAAAAAGGTTTTATACACTACAATTCGAAAGTTTGGAGTATGATTTTTTATTGTTTTTGAAGAAGTCTCTTGCTCACCAAGACTGCATTATTTGTTCGAAAATACAATTATACAATATTCAAAAATACAATATATTTAAGTAACTGTTTACTATTGTAATATTGTAAAATGTAGTTTATTCCAGTGATGGGAAAGCTGAATTTTCAGCAGCCATTACTTCAGCTTTAAGTGTCACATGATCCTGAAAAAATGTATATTAACCCTAAACTTTTGAACAGTATAGTGGATATTATAAAATTATAATATACCATAAAATGAAAGTATATTATATAATATACAATATTTAAAATATTTAGAATATAAATACACATTTAGCTACATAAATAATGACATCAAAACCATAACAGTAGCCTAACAAATTTAATTTTACTTGAAGGGGATCACTTTACAGGGGCCACCATACTGAGGTCACATGACCAGGCCTAAATGGAATCTGCACACTCTTTCCACATTTTCTGCACCGATTTTAGGGGAAAGAAATCTGAGGAATTCTGCAAATTGGAAATGTGTGGGAGTAAAAAGGAAATAAAAGTATAAGACACTTTTAATGAACACTGAAAAAAGTTTTAAATTAAGATGCAAGGGTTGAGGCATATGAAGGAAATTACGCTTCTAGCTGTCAGTATCACTTCAAGACCACAAAAAATACTAAATGTACTTTTAGGATCCAAACAAGTGAGAACTGTTAACTCACACCAACAATACATCCACAAACAAACTATTTCAAGCAGATCGCTGTCCCTTGGATCAGCTGGGGCCCATGTAAAGAGCCTCTGGTTACTAACAAGGATTTTATTCAGTTGCAGTTATGTACTCTCTCTGACCGTGTCAATTGGCGAACAAAAGAGTTCACAGTGAAACCATTGAGTAGACCACAGAGAAGAAAAGCAAGTTAGCAGCCCAAAGGCCAAGGGCTGCCTGTTGCTATGGAAATCCTGAAATTGTATACTTCCTGTTCCCGACAGCGGGCCTGGAGATTAATTGTCCAAATTCGGCATTTGAAAAACTGCACTCAAGGGGCGGAGATTGCCAAAGAGACAAACATCCTGAAACCAAACCAAACCAAACCCTTTTAAACATTCAGATGTGAAGAATTACACCAGGATCAGTGTCCTTAATGTGAAACAAGGTTTGTTCCATTGGTTTGTTTACTCCATCTTGCCAGTTCAAACACTGTGAGAAGGGCGACAGCAATATCTCTTTTGTTTGGGTCCAGAGGCATGAAGATGAGACTTGTGCGTGACCTTGATTCAGCTAGACTTACTACTTTCCGTAATCTCTCAAAGCTGTAGAAATACATCAGCAGACTCACCATATGACTTATATTAAATTTGGCATTGTGTACAATGGCAAGAGAAGGACAAGTAACTTTATAGAACACGGTCCATTTCATTAAGCCCTCCATAAGGAGGGAATGAAGGCTCAAACCAAGTGCTGAAAATATAAAAGATCACATCGTTCTCTCCTCACAGCAGTTACTCAGACTGGGCCACTTAATAAGACTGTCTAATTACTGAAAGAGCTGCTGCTTCTGAGCCCCACATGTGTTTCCATTGGCTTTTTAAAACCTGCGCAGACTCAAGACCATAGATAGGACCAACAGAAGAGTTCCATCCTTTTGAGTAAATTTAAGCTCACTTCTAGCCTTATACACCCTATAGTCTAACAGCAAATGCTGTCTGGGTTTAAAAATTACAATCAATTGTAAAAGAAATCAGTGGTGGAGTGGTTTGGAAGTAAAAAGACTGTTAAATGAAAAGTTCAAGATTACTTTTAGGACTGAACATGCAAAACAACATGTTACTTCTTACAATTTACACCATAAGGCATGATTTATTTTGTTACTTATTGACTTATTTTGTTACTTATTTGTTACTGGAATGTGCTACAGTGGGTCTACAAGTAAGCTACATGGCATGACAAAACCAGATTGCTTCTATTATAAACAACAAAGATGTTTAAACGGAAAGCAGGACACATACATTCAGGCATAAAAGTAATAATAAACTAATAAACTAATAAAACACTTGCAAGGCATAAAGAGAGAGCCTAAGCCAAATTACAACATGTTATTATTATTATTATTAAGCATAAAACAACAACGTATATATTCACATGCTAGGATAAATCTGACATTAAAAGTAATTTTTATGCACATTTTTGAAATCGTCTCTCAGTGATTCTATTCAGAATTTTATGTGATCTTCCAAAATTCTTATAAATATACAGTGATGGAAACTCAGTTTGAAGGATTTTAAGTAACACATTTGGCCCCAAGTTGTTCTAGAGGGACCATCCGTCCACTAAAACTGTACTTTAAGTCACTCTGGATAAAAGTGTCTGCAAATTAGCCAATGCAGGCCTAAAGGTAATCTAGGCTCTCTCTAGAACTTGAATCCAGACAGTCTCAATAACAGGAGCCAGAGGTACAGTTGGGTCTTATGTCAAAGCATGAAAGCGGAGCTCAAACTGTACAACACGCCCAGCCCTCTGACCGCCATCAACTGGCGCTATCTTAAATAAACATAAGGCCCACAATTGATGGAAGGGTTCTCCCTGCTCTTACATCTACAGGGTGCACCGATCCTCCAGAGCCTTTGATGTGTCTTTAATCTCAACAAAGAACCCAAGAGGAGGAGGACGCCTGCCTTACTTCCCCATAAACTCCCTCGCCACGGACAGAGCCCCATTAAAAGAATAAAGACTTCACTTTTGATTCAAATAAACCACCGTCAGGAGCCGCCCAGGGTTTGAAAGTTTATTTTAGAAGGTTAAGGAGAACAACCTTTAATTAGGACCGTGCGGGAAACTAAAGTGAACCCCCCACTTTTTTAAAACCGACGTTTTCCTGTGGAAACCGGGCCGGAGAAAAAGAGAGAGAGAAGTCTGTCCACCTTTCCCAGATGTGCAACAGCTGCATCAAGTCAGCGAGTACGCCCAGACTTGTGGAGGAGAAAACTCTTCCCTATGCCAGGCTGAGAAGTCAGTCTTTCTTGAATGGAGGCCCTGTCAGCGACTCAAAACCCATCCATATCCTGTTTGTGTACCGTCTGCCACACTGCTATTTGGACTATGAGATTTAAATATATGCCTGTGGTGACCGGTCACTGCATGTGGTGAGATTACACATAAACTTAGTGCTCTGCTTTAATAACTGTACGCTACATGATGTAACCCTGGTTATGAGAGGGAAAAATGCATTATTAAGTTATTCATAGGCCAAAAAATGACGTTTAACAGCAACTACGGCTGGTCTGCATATTTGTCCCAGCCGCCTTTTGAATAAACACACTGAAACTCAGCCAGACACGCTCACACGCTTGTCCTGAACTGCACCAGATGACGCAGTGAAGTCAAATCCACATGCTTGAACGTGTTCTTATTATGTAACCTCTGTATCTCTTTAAATCTTATATATTTGAAATGTCTTAACAAGATTAGTATGTTGCAGGAATGTATATTTTAAAGCTGGATATCTAAAAGGTGCCTCACGTGACTCTCGTCAGAGAGCTAACTGGGTCACTAATTGTATGAATTGAGACAGTGGTTGGTTTCATGGAAAGATGGGTCATCGAGTCTGGCTGGCTCTTGTGATGGCTAACTGACATCGCAGTGCATCTGTTCCTGGTTGTCTAAATGGTTTGTTACTGTTCGAGGCTTGAGGCTAACAATTCATTCTGTTTTACGCTTTGATGATCTGCCATCGCTGCATCCATTGTGCAACGTGAAACGTACGGAAAGTTTCTCAGGTAATTTCTACTGCAACAAGAAATGTGTTTACAAGCACTTTAAAAGTAGATTTCAGTCTGACAAAAGTAATAATTACTATTTATTAGTCAAACTGAAATAGCAGTCCGTCTTGCAAATTATGAGATATTGCTAATTATGTTAAAGGATTAGTTCACTTCCAGAATGAATATTTCCTGATAATTAACTCATCCCCATGTCATCCAAGAAATTAAGGTTTTTTAGGAAAACATTCCAGGATTTTTCTCCAAATAGTGGACTTCAATGGTAGCTAACGGTTTGAAGGTCCAAATTGCAGTTCCAGTGCAGCTTCAAAGAGCTCTACACGATCCCAGCCGAGGTATAAGGGTCTTATCTAGTGAAACAATCTGTCATTTTCTAAAAAAATTTAAATTTATATACTTTTTAGGCGTGATGTAGGCAGAAGTAGTACCAAACGCCATCTGATTTTCTCCTCGAACTTCAAAATCATCCAACCTCGTTTTTACCTTTTTTTGTAAAGGACGTTTGTAAGCACTGGGTCGGTACTTCACGTGTGACCTTTCCAATGTGACTACGTAATGCGTGAAGTCAGGGACGCGCAACGCAGAGCTAGTGCAGGATGAGCATTTGTGGTTAAAAACATTTTACATTTTTATTTTTTATTTTTTTTTAGAAAATGACATCGTTTCGCTAGATAAGACCCTTATTCCTCAGCTGGGATCGTGTAGAGCCCTTTGAAGCTGCACTGAAACTGCAATTTGTACCTTCAACCCATTGTGCCCTGTTGAAGTCCACTATATGAAGAAAAATCCTGGAATGTTTTCCTCAAAAACCTTAATTTCTTTGTGGCTGAAGAAAGAAAGACATGATGACATGGGGGTGAGTTTTTTTTTTTTCATTTGATTTAGCCAGGGTGCATTAACTTGATTGAAGAAAAGTGATAAATTTCAAAGTAATTTTATTTCAAATAAATGTTGTTTTTTATCTTTCATTTCATTAAAGAATCTTGCTACAAATCTTGAAAAATACATCAGTATTACCATTAAGTATCATCAGTATCATGTTTTCCACAAAATATTAGGCAGCACAACTGTTTTCAACATTGATAATAAGAAACTGAGCAGCAAATCAGAATATTAAATTGACTTTTAAAGGGCCATGTGAGAAATAGTTAGAAAAATTCAGCTTTGCCAACACAGGAATAAATTACATTTTAAAATATATTAGAAAACAAAACAGCTATTTTAAATTGTAATAATATTTCACAATATTATTGTTTTTACTGTATTTTTGATTAAATAAATGCAGCTTTGGTGTGCATGAGAGACTTCTTTCAAAACTTTTGAATGCTAGTGTATACAAGAAGCAGGATGGCAGCTGCCCGCTTTAATGCAGTTTCACAGCAGCAAATGATTGCTAAAATGAAATGAATACTTAAACTTCATTACAATAAAAGAATCAGGAATCTCACCTTGAGACTGAGCAAACTCCTCAGGACTCCAACTCTCTGCCACTCCACTGGCAACCATGGCGATGATGCCAACGCAGGCCAAACTCCTCCACACCGTTTCCATGGTTACTACAGCAAGCTTCAATGCGGTGCCCAGCCCTCTGTCCCAACATGTCTTCTGCCCTCTGACGGCCCCACGCTCACCAAAGTGACGCACAGAATTCTGGAGCCATGGTGGCTTCGCTTCAATGTGGATCCTGACGCTTCGCCTCTCGGGGTTGGAGGTGGAGAACGGGCAGTTCTAAGATGTGTACAACCGAGGATCATAAATATGAAGAGCCTCCCTATTGAAAGACAAACAGGTTAGATAGATGCAAAAGAAAGGTGAGTTTCTTGGCTAAAAGGTTCCTCTCTGACCGGTCAAACATATTGCCTTGGGAGGCTGTTGTTTGCATCCTGTTGCTAGAGCTAATCAATCATTCCTCCTTTCACATTCAAGTGGAAAGGGGAAAAAACACTTTCTAACCTGGGGGCTGCTGTTTCTCTTCACTCTGTCCTTCACCGGAAGAGTGCAAAAGAAAGGAAAGCATTGTGGGGTCAGGAGGGCAAGCTGACGTCTGGGGCAGGCTATAAAACAAAATGTCCTAATCTGAGAAATAGCCCACTACAAGAGGGACTTGTGTGGCACCACTGTTTCTAATGGGACAGGGACACAAAGAGAGAGAGCAAGCCATAGGTTGTGTTCGGCTGCGAAATGCACTGGGGTGCACATAAGTGATGCCCAGGTGCGCATGCACGACCAAAATAAAAAATGTGCTGGGTAAATAAGTTCATACTGCTCATTTGAGTACCAACTTGGCTGACAGCTGTTAATGCACCATCACCGTTTTAGATCAATTAACTGTAATACCGTATACAATGTCATTCGAACTGAAAGCATAAATCATAAATCAGAGCAAAGTGCAAAACTGTGACATTTCATTCACTGACGTGCTTCAGCACTAAAACCGGCAGTGCATATACTTACTTGCCATCAACCCCCCAAAATAAAAGCTTGCTGATTTTAAAGAGTTAGTTCACCCAAAAATGAAAATTTTATGTTTATCTGTTTACGCCCAGGGCATCCAAGATGTAGGTGACTTTGTTTCTTCAGTAGAACACAAACGGAGATTTTTAACTCAAACCGTGTCTAAAACATACACAAACAAAACCAAATTAAACCCGGCGGCTCATGACGATACATTGATGTGTAAAGACACAAAACGATCGGTCTGTGCAAGAAACTGAACAGTATTTATATAGTTTTTTACCTCTGATTTTCACCGCAATGTCTGAACTGTCCTGAGTGCCTTCGCGTCTTCTTCTTCAGCCTGTTTGACATTGACACTCTATCTACAATCTCAATTGGGAGTGTCGATTGTGGTGGTAATGCACTTATAAGTCTGCAGCAGCAGCTATAGGCCTATTAGGCTGCTTTGGAGGAATAGTTCACCCAAAAATTAAAGTTATGTTGTTGTTGTTCTAAACCTGAATGAGTTTCCTTCTGCTGTTGAATGCAAATGTATATATTTGGAACAATAGCCTACTGGTAACCAAACAGTTTCTGTGCCCTCATGACTTCCATAGTATATAAAAAAACAACACTATTGGAGTCAACAGGGACCAGAAACTTTCTGGTGGTTACGAATATTCTTCAAAATATCTTCTTTTATGTTGAGGAGAACAAAGAAATTCATACAGGTTCAGAACAACTTGAAACTGAGTAAATGATGACAGTATTTACATTTTTGGGTGAACTATATTCCTTTAAAATCTCATCATATAATGCCAGGATCTCATAAAGCCAACTAGTGCACATGCTTTATCTTTAACTATTAACGTTAATTTAAGACACAAATGACTGTGCTGACGAGGAGACAGGCATTTTGACACATAACTATGTGTATTTTAACGTTTAAACACAAGGCGCGAAAAATAACTCTTAGTTTATTCAGGCGCTGTATGAGCAAGTGCGCTCGCGTGTATCAGAAACCGTCTTAACGCACGCATTTGCCAAAAAGAATTCTGCCCCACTGCTTAATGTCCCTGAACAGTTAAATTAGTTTTTAAACCAAAATGCTTAAAATGCGTTTAAATGAAAAGCTTACATCATGACGCGCAAAATGAATTTCTCAACCCATAAGCGAATATAGGCCTATAGAGTTTGTTCAAACACAAAAAGCAACATCTATCAAGTTAATAATCAAACTAACCTAAACTCTGTGGGGATG
>NW_015538003.1:672690-674588 GCF_001515605.1 Sinocyclocheilus anshuiensis
TCTGTGGGGATGATGACGCTGTGTTTTTATCTGCTCCATGTGTCCAGTCCATTTTGCGGTTCCACAACTCCCACTCCATCATCAGCTTTAGTGAAATAAACTAGCTGTGGATTTTAGTGACTCACTCATGTTTTCCCCTCTCTTTTTTTCTCTCACTATTTTTTTTTTAGAATAGTTTACATTTTTACTTATCGAAGATTGTTCTTTGCATGACCATTTCTAGATTACACCAGAATGAAGTGAAGAGAGGTGAATGCAGACATTAGGCGCAGCGATCACCTGATAGATAGGCTGCGTGCACAGTTTGTTCAAAAGTAAAATATATAATAAATGCATCTGATTGGTAAACAAAATTCAAATGTGACATTTTAATCTCTAATGGTAATGCATGGAATTTACGGAAAAACTCCACTAAATAATAGCGATAAAAAGTGAGGGGCATGGTGGGGCTTTGGCGATCGGTGCTACCGATGTCCGTCAAGCTACTCCACAGCCAATCACGGGCCCCCTCCTTGCTCGGGCCCCGGGGCTTCAGCTCCGCCTAGCCCAATGGTTAATGAGGCCCTGACTGCAACGGTTTGAGTTAAAAATCTCCGTTTGTGTTCTACTGAAGAAACAAAGTCACCTACATCTTGGATGCCCTGGGGGTAAGCAGATAAACATCAAATTTTCATTTTTGGGTGAACTATCCCTTTAAGTTTCAAAATGTTGAAAATTCATATAAAAAAGAAAAAATATGAAAATAAAAATATTAGCATTGTATATTAAGTGTACTGTAAATTTATTGTATTTTTATTTAATACTTACTATTTATTTAAAAATATAGTAGTATTATCACACTTTATTTTGTTTATTATTTTATTTAAAAAAAACTAAATAAAGTACAAGAATGCTATTATTACTCTTAGGGATGTAATGATTCACTCAACTCACGATTCGATTCAATTCACGATTTTGATTTCACGATTCGATTCGCGATTTTTTTTTTTTTACAAAATTAGATTTAAGACAAATTATAAATTAAATGTGTCCTTTTATTATTGCTTGGACAAAATGCTGCACGTTTCTTTGTGAAATTGAAATATAACACTATAATAATATACTAATATAGCACTTGCATATTATTGCTCTTTTGTTGGTTTTGATTGCTTTTATTGTCCTCATTTGTAAGTCGCTTTGGATAAAAGCGTCTGCTAAATGACAAAATTTAAATATAATGTAAATGTAAATAAAACTAAATTGAAATTTTAAAACAAACCCCAAATCAAATAAATAAGTAACAAAAAATAAAATGTCTGTCTGTGCTCTTTCCATTTAAAATTAGAGGCAACCACTGCATTTTAATCATGATCCCCCCTCAGACATACATTCATATAAACTCCTACCCCTTATTGAATCGTGATTTGTTTAGCATCTCAACCGATTTGAATCATCACATATGTGAATCGATTTTCAACCGACTCGCGGTTAATCGTTACATCCCTAATTACTATTAATAATTATTTTCTTTTTTATAGTTATATTTAATGGGTCACACTATGTGCAGTATGAGCATCAAACCAAATCTCCATGTGCTCTCATGAGAACCAGACTAAAAAACTTATGTGCACCTCTGATAATTCATACTGTTGTACATACTGTAGTCTGCCTATAGTTTTTGATGTGTAAGTGCACACACAAAATAGTTGTCATGTTACACATCTCAGAAATCTGGATATTTCGCAATTTTCTGTAGAAATGTGTGTAATAATCACATAAAAGTAAAGAACATATATTATTGTAAAAACAGTGGTTGATATTGCCTCCATCACACTGAACATAGAAGGTTAAAGGGTTAGTTCACCCAAAAATGAAAATTAGCCCATAAATTACTCACCCTCAAGTCATCCTAGGTGTAT
>NW_015538003.1:674838-705621 GCF_001515605.1 Sinocyclocheilus anshuiensis
GGTAAACATTTATATATATATATAGTATATTTATAATCAAAATCAGTCAGTAGGTTAGTTGTGTATAGGTTTTTACTGCTTTACTGTATAGGTTTTTACTGTTTTACTTCATTATTGTATGCCTGTATTTATGTAACACCGTGGTCCTGTGAGGCACGACATTTCGTTCCACTGTATGTCCCCACATGCAGCAGAATGACAATAAAGCTCAACTTGAACTTGAACTTGAACACCCGCTGAGTGGCATTAAACAGCTTGAAAGATCAAAGACAATTTTTAATATAACTCCGACTGGATTCGTCTGAAAGAAGAAAGTCATATACACCTAGTATGACTTGAGGGTGAGTAATTTATGGGCTAATTTTCATTTTTGGGTGAACTAACCCTTCAAGTAAAGCGAACACAGTTTAAATGATCTGCAATTCATTCATCCCACTGAAAATTATAGGTTAAGTGCATTGCATTGTGGGACAGCATAATCCTTGCAATGTAATTTGATTGTATACTGCACTTTCATGTGTCTTTCACTTTCATTCAAATGCCATGCATAAAGAATATTGAATATTACAGAGAATTGAATATTTTGCCCAGTATACACACTGCATACTGCAAGCATATAGTATGATCAACTTCAACATCAACAAAAGCTATCCGACCTTCTTCTCGCCTTCCTTTTTTTCTTTCGTTCTCTATATAATCCTCACTCCATGCTTTCTGGGAAGAGGTAGAAAGAGATGCCATACAAGCTCTGATGGGTGAAGAGAAACCAAGTGCATACAAAGGTAATCAAGAACAGATGGGAAATGATTTGCCAACATAAGAATACAAGTTGCCTCCTGATGAAAAAAAGGATGAACTCAAACTCAAGAAAAAAGAGAAAAAGTTTAGAGTGGTTAAAGAAGAGAGAAAGAGAGACAATTTGGGAAAGGGTGAGAGAAGGAATATAGAGTTTGTGCACTCATTTGTCCATCAAGGATAACTATTCCTGACTAGTACCACAAAAAAAGACAATGACCAAATTAGTGTGTGTCTGTGTGTGCGAGGAAGTTTTGTCTAATTTCTACGGAAAAACTGTTTTGGAAAGCTATTTGAAACCACTGTGCGAAACTCATCCAAGATTTCTGTTGCCACAAAATAAGCCATGTTAAACTGCCTGACAATATTCTACATTCTCCTCCATTAAAAATCAAACACTCTCTGTTTTCATTGAAAAAAATAGCAGCAACAAATAGGTCAGGACCCAAAATTGGCCTCAGAGGCTGATGCTGGTTTTAAGTTCCCCTCATTTCCAATGGGCTGCATTGAAACAGCTTAAGTGCAGCAAGTAATCTTAAAACACTAAGAGGTCTTTGTCCCTTACAAATACTGATGGACTACATGCCCCTGTGCTCTCCACACCCTTTCAACCCTCCAGGCTTTTTACTGTTATTTCCTGCTTGGCAAAAGCCTCTTTTCTTGCATTACCTCTTGTTAGAGACTTGTTTTATTGTGAAGTTACTAGACTGAGATCGGTGGTTTTCATTAAAGCATTGTCTTATCTAAATCTTGGCAAAGAAGGTCCAAGATTTGGTCCTCTATGTTCTTCATTTGTGTGTCGAGAACTACGTGGCTTTGAGGCTTGTTCAACATAAAAGGCCAACATTATGTTGTAATCAGGATTGGGAACTGGGAACTTTATTTTTAGGGTTAATATTACTCACATACTGTAAGCATTCCACAAAATATTATACTAAAATACTTTTTTCTGCACTATTCAGCCAATCCGCAACACCAATACTGAGTAATAAAGAGGAAATGTATCATATATATTTGTATATTAATGAGTAAATCTTTTGAGCCAGTTATTTTTAGTGAATCAAAAACCTACAGCACAACCAGTGTAAACCAATTCCCAAATAAATGATTCTAATGACTTCTTTTTAGTAAAAGAAAGCAGGTTATGTGACATACCCGGGTATGTTTAAGGGGGCGGATAACCTCAACTTTCAGTTCCAAAAATGGAGGTAACTTAGGGGTGACCCCGAATAGTGACAATTCGATGCTTCGATAGGAGGAGCCTGATTCGACTACCAATCTCGCAGTCGAATATTCGCAGTGGTGTTATGATCATGCCCTTTTGGCTATATGGGGGTGCTCAAATGTCTGATTTCACATAGAACTACCGGTTTTCTCCCAATAAGTTAATATACAGCCTATTATGATAATGCTGTAAATAAGAATCTGAAAAAAAAGAAGCTTTAAATAAGTATTTTAACGTGCGTGAATAAATCCAACCACCCCTATAGATTTAAGTTTCACTTTCCATAATCCGTGACCGACAGAGGAGCATCTTGGCGGCAGGGATTTAAAACTTTAACTCAATTCGATCAGGTAGGGTACAAGTGATTTCAAAACATTTCAGCCGGTTTATTTATATCATGTAGCCTATATATAATTTATCTCGTATAAGATGCATTTGGTTGAGCTGCGCTGCAGTAAAGTGCTTCATTGTGTAAAACTCTCAGACGTATTTTAAAGATTCTATGCCGCGAACTTAAATTTTTTCACATACTTTTGAGAATCCAGCGTTTAGTTGATCCTGATAAGCGCTCGTCGTCACAGTTGTAAACACGACGACTTTCTTCTTTCGTGAGGGGGTTTGGCGGCACGGCATCTTTGTTTCCAGGCGGAACGTTAAAGCACGCGACACACACGTCTCCCAGAAATCCTGTATAATTCAACCAATCCGACGATGACTTCGAAACTCCTGAAGTGTTTCCACTTTAGTGTGCCATATGCATCAGACGTTTAGCCAACGGTCCGTGGGCATGACGTCAAAGGCTGAGACTAGTGCCGCAACGACTAAAGTCTGTCTAGTACACTGGATGCCACAAAGCGACCGTTGAAAATCATTTGAAATTTGTGTCAATACGTCATGAATAGAACGCAGCAGCAGTTTTCTGTCGGGGATTTGTCATGTCGTGCCGCGCCGCATCCAGTGTAGACCATAGATATGTACATATATCTATGGTGTAGACAGCATCACTGATTATAATGAGTTCCATAGTATTTTGTTGTGCCGTGCCACTCGCGTCCGGTGTAGACACAGTGTAACATTGGTTTTGCTTTGTTTCACAGAACTAATCGTTGCCTGGGTTGTGTACATATGTGTGGGTCGGAGCTATCAAAATAGGGGCGAGACCCTTTTGGGGTAGGGGCGTGTTTGTTTTGGTGATTTCAAATGTCAACATTGGCTACCAGAAATCGCTTACCCCACCTTTAACCTTGCTTTTTGGAATACACCCCAGATCAAAGCGTAAACAACGTATTCGCGTATATACAACGTATTCGCATACATTGTTTACGTATGTGATACTCTCCAAATTGGCGCAAGGGTGACGTGGAGGAGACAAATTGTTGAATAAAGTCGTTATTTTTGTTTTCTTTGCACACAAAAAGTATTCTAGTAGCTTCATAACATTATGGTTGAACCACTGATTTTATTATTGACTATTTTAACGATGTTCTTACTACCTTTCTGGGCCATAAAATGTTTTTACAGATAATGCTATCCACATCAGCCAGAAACCAGATGAACTTCACGTTCCTATATAAACATGCTGCAAAACTTCTTGTCCAAGCACTTGTCTCTAGACTGAACTACTCGAATGCTAGTCTGTTCTAGAACATGGTGGTGCTTTTGGTCTTTAAATGAGCATGAGTTTCATGTAGTCCCTCCACTGATATGAACTACATGCATAATAATTAGGCAAAATTGGTTTAAAATAGTTTCACTAGTTTTTAGGACACAAATTTCAGGTCACTGGGCCATAAAACGTTTCAGTTGCGTTGCTGCCTATGCAGGGTCAGAAAGCTCTCGGATTGCATCAAAAATATATGACAGAATTTAAATTTTTGGGTGAACTATCCCACTAAAATATAGTTACAGTGCAGCCAGTGTTATCCGTTTCCGAAACGAATGATGAATTCTTTGAGTCGATTCTTTTTAGTGAATCAAAAGCCTACAGCCCAACTTCCTGAATGAAACACTCTAATAAGTTGGTTCAAAATAAATAAATAAACAAATAATCTGTTGGTAACTTCTTTAATATATAGTTACGGACAATTCAATAATTAATTAATGCTGACATTAATGGAACCAAAAACACTAAGAGGAATCAGAAACATTCAGTTTCCATTATAAATGTAAAACAATAAAACAGAAATTGTGTAAATAAGGGGAAACAACTAAACTTTTCCAGTGAATGATTCACTTGTACATCTGCGGCCTGTTTTGTGATAAAAACACCGGCCCACATAGCAGGAGAAGGAGCTCAAGCCACAGAGGCCACAGGAAGACATGACCTCGTAGAGCAACATCTTCTCCAAAAAATTCAGCTGTGGCCTTGAAGGAGTTGAACTTCATAATTGGCTGCTCTTGGGGGTAAATCAAGAACGAGAAGCATCTGCGAGCTACAGATGGCGTGTTGACATATACTAAATGTGACATGAAATTTCAGGAAGGACCTTGTAAACTGTTAGCGCAGACAGGAGGTATGAGAATATGTGTGATCTGAGACGGCAAGAAGCATTTTGTGCTGTCAGACTACACTGGTGGAGACGCGGAGCCATCAGGCACGAGTAAAGCTCTGATAATTAAACCCATATGACAGACTGAATGTAAAGCCCTCTCTGCAATGGAGAAATCTTGGGTCTCAATCCTCTCTGGAAACTAGGCAGTCTCTCTTCATCTCCATTTGGATGACATACAAGCAGAAAGTCTCCTCACTTAAGCTTGACACTGCACTGTAACAGTATGAAAGAGCCACAGACCACTGGCCTCCACAAACACTGTCTTACCCACTCACAACAAGACTTGATTTACACAAACCAGAGGATTCAAACAAAAAGTTGGTGTATCACACTTCTCAATTCATTTTCTGCTCGCTCTTTCAAATAAACAAAGCACAAACAAGGGAATTAAGATAATGATTACCAATGCACTGTCAGCAGAAGTGACTTGTGTAACAACCGGTAATGAACTCTGAATCCATCAACGGAGACCATAATGTGAGAGCTATTCACAACCGGCTGTGGAGCATGAACATTTTAGCCAGCTCGCAAACCACACACCCCTGAACCAGACAGAGCTTACTACACCAACCCTATAAACCCACTTTGTTTTCTCTTGAAAAAACAATGCATTGTTTATTTAACGACCTAAACAATGAGCCTCTTCAGTTTTCTTATGATGTTCACGGTGTTCACCAGCAGAGGGTGGTAGTCTAGTGCAGGGCTTTTCAATCTTTCAGATGCCACGGACCCCCAAATATGATCACCCTTGTTTGAAAGGGACCCTCATCCTAAAATTCAAAAGGCAGCTATATTTTCATGTATTTTCATGTGAATAGTATATTACAAATGCATACATTTCTATTACATTATTGTTTTTTACTCACTATAGTACTTGGTTACACTTTATTTTAAGGTGTCCTTGTTACAGTGTAATTATTTACTTAAGTGCTGAGTAATATTAATTAACGACATGTACTTACTATATGGTTAGGGTTAGGATTAGGGTTACTGGCATGTAATTAAGCATAATTTATTGTTATTATAATAGTAAGTACATGTAACGTGTAACAAGGACACCTTAAAATAAAGTGTTACCTAGTACTTTACTGTTTGTATCTGTTAATATATTATTTATTTATTTATTTTAACTTATTGATTTAGGTTTGGTTTAATGGATTAAATAGTGATAACAGCAGATCGAGTTCCCATAGACCCATGAATTTCCATGACTTTTTCATAATTTTTCCAGTTATTCATTATTATTACTTGGATACGCATTTTCAAAAGCCATCATTCAAAATACAAATTTCAAACAAATGAAATAGCTCAATTTAAAATATTTATACTCACTAAAAACTTAATTTCCATTCCAATTTCAAGCCCTGGATTTTTATTTTATATTTCTTTTATTTTTATTTTTTATATTTTATCAAGATGCTCTGCAAGTAACTGTACTAAATAACAAACATAAGGCTATGTCTGATATCAAAGTCTAAATATAAGCCTAAGACTTGTAGTTTCCAGCAGCTACCCCAAGCTCTCTCCATCACAGGTAGATGCGCACAGACAGGCATGGAGTTGTTCCAGGAGAAGCGCTCGCTCTACCTCAGCGGTTCCCAAACCTGTTCCTGGAGGCCCCCCAACAGCACGCATTTTAGATGTCTCATCTGACACACCCATTTCAACTCTTGGAGCCTCCACTAACAAACTGATGAGTTGAATCAGGTGCGTTTGATTAGGGAGACGTCCAAAATGTGTATTGTTGGGGGGCCTCCAGGAACAGAGTTGGGAACCACTGCTCTACCTGACAGGGAGCAGGTCTCCTGGGCGTCCTCGTTGCCAACTTACGCATTCAAACTACATAATTTATCCAACTTTCAAACGGCTGTGTCTCAAAAAGCCAAATAGTGCAGTATTATACTTGTATAATAACTATATATTTCATGGGGGAGACCGTTGCTCTGTAACTCTTCATTTTTTGTCTACCAGTCATTCCATTTGATAGCAGCTGTAATCAGGCATTAATGGAAATATTACAAGAGCAGATAATTTATTAAGTAGCCTTGGGAACTGGACGCGTTCCTCAGAGACTCTTGGCAAAGGCTTCGACTCTGAACCCCACAGACAGAGAGATATTTCTGCTTTCTACTAGAGTGGTCTGACAGCGCTGCTGCCTTCATCATTTAGTTTCATATAACTGCATGTAACAAAATGACAGCAGAATAGACTTGCATATGTATCCCTTGTATTAAAAATGAGAATGATAACCATGCACGTTTGCAATGCATGCATTTGCATTCTGCCATAATATAAGTTTAAATGAACAAAGTCGTTTGACAACGACCTTACCGTCTAATTGTCCAAGAGCGGGCAATTTGGCGACCCTGAGATATGCCGACCTCCTTCAACACCGGGTAGTTCTCTGCTGCCACATATATAGCCTACTTACTGAGTTACTCATACATACTGAGATCAGCCGGTGGACTGTGCTTGGTGCTGCGTGGTTCTTCTGCTTCCTTCAGTCTTGCCGCTGGAGAGAGGAACTGAGTTCGGACTGCGGTTTGGTCTTGTCCGATTCGCGAACGAATCGCTCTGTTGAACAGGTTCTTTTTAGGGATTCGATTGAGCCGATTTGCACGGGGTAAGAGAGACGCGTCTCGGACTGGTCTCTCAATAATTCTCAACATAGTTATTATCCTTCATAATTCCAAACCAACTTCGTTTTTAACAGTTTAAATCAAAGCGATAAAACTAGGACAAATGAACAACAAATCAAATTATAGAAACAATTCTATAAATACATTAAAAGTGCA
Organism: Sinocyclocheilus anshuiensis; assembly: GCF_001515605.1. Lineage (NCBI taxonomy): Eukaryota > Metazoa > Chordata > Actinopteri > Cypriniformes > Cyprinidae > Sinocyclocheilus > Sinocyclocheilus anshuiensis. The sequence goes on from NW_015538003.1 coordinate 682,206, forward strand.
GCAAGCGATTTTATGGAAATATAAGCAGAAATAAGTCTACTCAATTAAAGATCATATAACTGAAATGACTATCTTGAGATATCACACCGTTCTTTGTGACAGTGGTATGTAGGCTAACAGTAAAATAGCCTAAGTTGAGTTGAGCTTGGTTTGGCAAATCAGAGGGCATATCAGAGGGTCAGTCATTTTGCGCGGTAAGTAGGCAACTCTGAATTCGATGCTGTTTAAGTGAGTTTGAATATGAACTTGTCAGCAACGGCCTACACGTCCGAAAAGAGAAAAGAAGAGGAAAACAACGACTAGTGGGAACGTAGCGTTTCATCGTTGGAAGAACTTCAAAGCGCATGAAAGACGACGAGATTGCTTGCTCTTGCTTGACAGGTAACGTTAGCTAACGCCAAAAACATTGTTTTTCAACGGTTCTGGTAACACCAAAGCGGCTAGGTTGTAGAAAAATAGGCGTGTCTAAGTTGGTGTAAAACCTGTTGATTCAGATAATACCAGTTCTAATATTTATTAGCACGTTAATTCATATTCATTCCTTATTTAATATTCATTAGCATTGTCATTAATTAAATTATGATCCAATAATGAATCTTTCTTACCTCAGAATGTTTTTTTTGTGTGTCCTGAAATCCTATTGTAACAAAGGATGTTTTTACTCAGAGCTCAAAAGGAATGTCAGGAGAAATCTATATTAGTAATTTCTCCCTGTAACTTACTTATTTCTAATTTCTAGTTGTTAAACTAATGGTGTTACAACAAACACTTCCTGCTCTCCCCAGCAAATACAACACTTGACGCAAATCTTTTAGAATATCTCTTAAACATTCGAACACTTCTTAGTAAACAGGAGCATTTCAGAACAAACGTAACATTTCTTGGAACAGTTCGAATCTTTTTTTGAACGGCTTAATTTGAAACGAACCGTCCGTACGAATCGATTCTTTCAAGTGAATCCGACTTCCCCATGCTACAGCGCTTTCTGCACAGCGCTCGTTTGCAGGAAGACAGACTGTGAACGCAGGGAGGAGCCACAGCAAAGAACAATCGCGCTCTGTGCGTCGCACCGTTATATTCGCTTTGATGAACTCGTGCTCAGAGGAGGCCGCCTCGATCACCTGTTGGATATCGGATACCCCCTAAACAGAGCCGGATACCAGATGCGCTGTCGTCAACAGTTACGAACCCTCAGAGCAAAACGTGATTCCTTTACCTTCACACTGAAATTAAGAACAGGCGTGAAATAAAAAAAGTTCTTGTTGGGTTTGGATCTAAGAAACTATGCTCTTTTAACTCTAAAACAACTTAACATTGAAGTATCAGGAAACACAGTTTTAACTTGTTCAAATTTTTCAAAAGGGTTCTGTTTGAGGTCTCCAAATCTCTCCAAGTCTCAATAAATGCAATGTATATTCACATACTTCTTTGATCATATTTGTGTAGAATTTTTTATTTGTTTTATTATAAATGTATACATTGTATTTTTGCTGTGACCAAATTGACCCCAAACAGAAGCAGAATTATTAGTGGAAAAAAAATTGTAGAAAAGTGTATAATTTTCACTGAAATACTCATAATCAGTTAGGCCTACATGTATTTTAAAAAGTGCATGTCTACTTTATGGAGGAAAAAAAGAATTAAAACCTCAATCATTTGAATCAGTCAAAAGTTTTTATTAGGTCCAAAAAAGCATTTAAAAACGTTAATAAGAGAAAGTAATTTTAAAATTATCATTATTATTATTATTACACACTTTAGACATTAGGGGTCTTTGGGAACCCAAACATAAATACAATAAAACAGACTCAACAGAGCATGAGGTAAATTAAGTTCTGACTCTTGCTTTGATGTTTTCCAAGTTAAAGATTTATTTTATTCTTTTTCTGTGTGATAAAAAAAAAAAGCATATAATGATATTTGTTCAAGAAAGTTTTCACTGTGCATTGCTCCAAATATATGTCCAAAATGCTTTAATGGGTCCCTAAACCAATTGAATGCAAAATATATCAAGCAATTTCTTGTAACTGTTTTAGGCATTAGTCTGCAGCACAGCGCTTCAAAACATTCAGCGGTTACATCCCAAGACTTGGGTGAGAAAGTAAGTTACAGTTTCTGAGAAGCCTGAAGGGAATGCAAATTTGAGTGATTCGAGCAGCCCACACAGTTCACCTGTGTGCATAGAAACACACAGAGACCCATACTTGCATAAGCGCACACGTTTTCTCTCAAGCTCACACACACACACACAACTTGGCAAGCATAGAAGCCGTATAGCGTACAAGCCAGATCAGAGAGCTTCATCACTTCGGCAGACAAAATACATTTGTTATAACTCCTTCACCAGTTCATCCGTGCCGTGTCTCCACTCTTTTTTTTTCTCACTCTCTCTCTCTCTTTCTTTCTATCCCTCTCTTCCTGGATTTCAGCTACAGGCCACGGTGAGTGTTTAATAAGATTATTCTGGCTTTTTTTTTGGCTCTGTCTGCCAAGAACCGTCTGTTCTTATCTTATCCTGAGGCAAATTCACAACCTTTCAAGGTCGATCAAAATGTCAGACATGTAACATGTGCAAATGAGGAGTGATATTAGCAAATGAATGTTCAGCAGAGGTCAAATACCATACAGACACATACCCATTACATTAAATTAAGATTGTAGATATCAGCCTAATTTGTAACATCTTGCAGGCGTATATGTATGCATGTTAAGCAACACTTTTGAGGGCTGTCTAAGCAGATGTGGCATGTTGAAAAGCATGTTCTTAATGCGGAAAGTCAAGTGTGCAAATTTCAAACCTTATCTTGAAGTTGTCTACATTTATTTATTTATTTAGTTATTATAATTTAAGTACTGCTAACAGTTGTATCTTTTTTCACAGGTAGAATTATGATCATAAATGATTGTCTAATGGGATTTTTCATGAGTTTATGATTGCCAGCATGGATCCAAATTGTGCAAAAATATTATGCATTTGGTCAGTTTATACTTTTTAAGTTCGTTTTATTGTGCAAATGTATATGAATTGTACATAATATGCAGTCGGAAGGTTAATATGTGTCTCTTCAAACATAAAATAGCATCACTAGCATCGCAGTGCAGCACAAAAGATAGCACAAAGATAAAATATTTATTGAACTGCAGAACAGGTGCAGAAGATTTGCAAAGTTTCAGATGCTGTTAATTGGCTTGAACCAAATGTGCAATTGTAATTTTTAAGTACAGAGTGCCATTTTCATTATAAATTAAAAGGTAAATGATTTTAAAAGATTGTTCATGTATTTTTGACAATGAAATATTTTGATGCATGAAAGGTCCCATTACTTTAATAATTTTGCTCAACTTATGTCATAGCACAAACAGGTGACACTTCTTTTAATTCTGCTTGATTGAAATCAGTGTTTTCCAGAATTCATTATTTTACCATAAAGCATCAGTATGCACTATGTGGAACACTGAATCACAAGTAACTCAAAGGTTTCACTGCTCTGAGTTTGGTGGCAAGAATCCAGACTGTTTCACTGCCTGAATGCCCGTGATATTTCAGTGGTCCTTTGAGACCATCTAAATATGGGCACAAAATCATGCAAAGTTGGACAAGAAAAAGAGTAATAAAAACAAAAACAAAGTGAGCAGTCTTGAAAAGGGCAGGGGTCAAATAGCCTTTTACGTATAGGAAAAAGTAGGTTTTCGTTTCCATTGTAGGCTATTTTGCCTGTTTGAACAAAATTAGTTTCCATTCAAGGCAGTTGAGTTTGGGTCTATGGATATAAACACTGTGAATATTTTAGGGCTCATTAAGTAGCATAGTTCAGATTCTTGTGTTCAGAACATGGAAAATCTGTAAAAATTATGAAACAATTATTGGGGCATTTTAGTGAACTCAATCAAATGAACTGTACCAACTCAGGTTTCTTAGCTTTAAATTCATCTCCAAAATCTCCAAGTACTTCTAAACAACCTTAAAAACGAGCGTATGCCTCAACACCTTGATCTTATTTATGTCTTGAATAGTTTTCAAAGCCGCTCAATTTCAAAGCTCCTTTTATAGATTATAGATGGTTGCTTGCTACTGAATGCATGAGACATTTTGTTCGCAATGATACAATTATACCCCCATTACGGAAGAGAAGATGTTTCGATGAGGCTCGGCCGCAATATCGTCACCCATCTTTCACACCGGAAAATAATGTTTAGACAAACAAATGATTAAATTCCATTACACTTTCCGCTTAACACTGACACATCTATCTTGAAGACACGTCTTTGAAGGCTGAAAATGTAAATTCAAACTAGTAGACCTAAGTACTACCTCTACTTTCCCAAAATTATAATATTATTATTATTAATATACATATAAATATATGCATTTAAATTATTTTAATTTAAATATAATTTATATGTATATAATTTCTATATTTATTAGTTATTTAAAATATATATTTTTAAATTATGTAAATTGCTATGCTAAATTGCTATATAGACATTTATGTGTATGTGTGTTCAAATGTAGTTTATAAAGCTAAAATAATGTTAAATACAATCAGCATCAGTTATCTAATAACTCATAATTTATTAAATTAGTTATTTTTGAGCAGATTTTATAAATCCTTTATGTTGTGCTATATCCAAGGGTTACATAAATAATAATGGTAAAAACAAATTGCAGCATCACACCTACATTAAGTTCCAAATGTAAAATGGAAAGGATCAAATTGGCTCATGAGTCTCATGTTTCCCCTCAGACAGTGCACTGTCCCCCAGTGTCTTTGCTGTGGCCTGTGGTGGTTTAAGACAAGGTTTGGGTGTGTGTGTGTGTGTACATGTGTGGCTGTAGGTCTTTCTCTGTGTCTTCAACCGTTGTCATCCCTGTAAGTGTGGGCAGCTCTGTGTCCAGGAAGCTGTGGTTTAAATCAAAGCTGCTTGTCTAGGGTCTTCCACTTGTTGTCACTCCATGTGATGCCACATCAGGCCATGTGCCATTGTGTCTAGAAGACACTGTCAGATCATTTGCATAAAACGATGGAATCTAAAGTGTGAGGCGTTGAGAAAAGCAGTAGGGATTTTTGTTTTGTTTTTGTTTTCGTGCAGTTTTCACTTTCTGGTGAAAACATGCTGCTTATATGTTTCATCACTGACCTCCTACTTTCCTACACATCACTAGCATTCAGTCACTGGAAAATGTTCATCATGAGGAAGTTCGTTATAGACACGTGTTTCATGGTCCACATCTTTGTGCCTTTTTGATATCTACAAGTATACAGCATTTTTAATCATCTGCTTGATTTTCTTTCAGTCCCAGAGAGTGTTTCAGCAAAGCATGAATCTGTTGACAAGCTTAGGAACATTCTTGAAGCATCAGCACCTGCGCAGGGTGGAGGGTTGTCATATAAGAGCTGGCGGGGGCGGGGAAGGATATGTCTGAGTTTCCTGTTGTGGTGATTCGATCCGAATACAAGACTTTGCCGGTTGCAAAGCACTAAAGCACCAACCACACCAACCTTTACATGTTCTCTTAACTCTAAATACCTCTACATACCAATTTTTTTGATCACACAGGGCTGTCAAAAGCCAAAAATGTCCATGTTTGAGATATAAAGAGGGAAACTGAGAAAAAGAGGGAGAGATGCTTTCAGATGGGAAACATCCTCCCACATCCCACATCAGCAAAAACACATGCTCACAACAGTTTGCCCCATTTTGCTGAAGTTATCAGTCACTTCAATCTCTCTCGCTCTCTTTCTCTCTCAAACATCATTTTCCGCAGCTTCTGATCTAGTCTTCGACCCCTCGTTGCCTCCATCATGTCCGACCCTGCCGCGGACCTCCCGTTCTTCTATGGCAGCATCAGTCGCTCGGAGGCCGAGGAGCACCTGAAGCTGGCCGGCATGGGAGACGGCCTCTTCCTCCTGCGCCAGTGCCTCCGCAGCTTGGGCGGCTACGTCCTGTCGCTGGTTTGGAACCTGGAGTTCTACCATTACTCCATTGAAAAACAGCTCAATGGCACATACTGCATCGCAGGTGGGAAGCCTCACTGTGGACCTGCTGAGCTCTGTGAGTACTACAGCAAAGACCCCGACGGGCTCGTGTGCACCTTGAGAAAACCCTGCCTGCGATCGGCTGACACACAAATCAAGACGGGCGTCTTCGACAGCCTGAGGGACAATATGCTCAGGGAATATGTGCGTCAGACTTGGCACCTGGAGGTAAGAGCTTCAAAACAGGTTTGATTCTGATTGGTTAACAAGCAAGGTTTTGATTAATATTCGGTAACTTGTGTGGCAATGAATTTATGGTTCCATATCAATTTTTTCCAACCTAGTAACTGCCGTTTTGTATGCTTTAAGCAAAATACATAATCGGGGATGTGAGAAAGTAGTTCAACACAGCACAAAATCATTTTATAGTGATGTAAACCTGAAAAATGTTCTGATCTACATAAATGATATACTTGCATTAAAGGGATAGTTCAACCAAAAATGAGAATTCTGCCATCATTTACTCATATACTCATGTCGTTCCAAACATTTTAGTCTTTCTTTCTTCTGCAGAGCAGAAAAGATGTGAAATAGTTTTGGTTAACATTTGACTTCTGAAAACTTTTTTTTTTTTTAAACAAAGAATTCTAAAAATCTTATTTAATGTTCCACAGAGGAAAGTAAGTCATACAGATTTTGAACAACACAAGGGTGAGTACATGATGACAGAATTGAACTTTTTTTAGGTGGGCTGTCCAGTTAATCATATATTAAGTGGAAATGTAAGTTCTTCTAACTTTAAAATGAAAAGTGTACTAGCAGACATTCTTACATTTACATTTGCACAATTTTTCAACAATTATTATGTAAGTTAATTATTCTTTAGAATTCATGCTTTTCATTTTTTTAGTTAACTGTATAATGGATCCCTTAAAGTTACGTTTGCATTGAAACATTAGAAAAGATAGTCTTGCGTACACATTAAAGTCTTGCTAAACACACCATTATGGCCTAGGCTGCGTTTTACACCATATTTTATGCACTTTATTGATTCTTTAAAAAATATGCATTTTTATTGTCAGACTCCAACAGTGAGGACATTTCTGACCATTTTTAATAAGAGATCACAAAAATTCAATATTATGTTATCTTTTTTAGGGGGAGGCCATGGAACAAGCCATCATTAGCCAGGCCCCACAGCTAGAGAAACTGATTGCCACCACAGCGCATGAGAAAATGCCCTGGTTCCACGGCAAGATCCCTCGCCAGGAGGGTGAGAGACGACTGTACTCAGGATCTCAGCCTGATGGAAAGTTCCTGTGAGTGAAGAGCCTGAGTCAGTCTAAAGTTGTCCTGCAGCGTTAGGGTGGAAATGTCATGATGACACACGGGCTGCTTTTAGAGGCAAATCTGATGAACAATATTGTTTGTAGCAGGGATAGAGTTGGGTATTGGGGTGATGTAATGAGTAAAATCAAGGCAAAGCGGATGATTACAAAAATTATGTTGGCTATAGATGCTGTATTCGCTCATCTTCATTCCCTCAAAAAGCTTTCTCTGCATCGTGAAAATAGGAAATTCAGAAAGACACACAGCAGGATTGGTCGAGTTAACATATACATGTTACTCCTATAACTCAGAAGGCACATCGCCAGTAAACAAATCGCTGACCTGTGATCTTGTCATTTGTTTTGTTTTCCAGAGTCCGAGAGAGAGAAGAATTTGGCACGTTCGCGCTGTCAGTGACATACGGAAAAACAGTATACCATTATCAGATCTTACACGACAAATCAGGGAGATACGCAATGCCAGAGGGAACTAAATTTGACACTGTGTGGCAGGTATGCTTCACCCATCAAAGAGTCTGTCATCTCATATTCCACTTTATTAAGGAGTAAAAAAAGACTGAGGGGTAAAAATACCCTTCACACAACGCCGCTAGAATGTAATGTATTTTAATTCATTATATTTAGTTCCAAAAGGAGTATGACAAGAAAAGAGTATGCCGATAACATAGATGGTTTAGATTATAATTATTTTTTATTTCTACATGCTGTCTGTGGTGTTTGGCACAACATAATTATTAAATTAATTATTAAATTAAATAATAATTTAAAGTATTGCACAATAAAAACATGCATATTCAATTGTTTTAAAATATTTAAACTTTTTTTTAGTGTAACAGCTTAAGATCTGATCTATGGCAAGCCGTTTTGACTTTTATTCATTCACAGGATATAAATTCTTGATATCAACAATTCAATGCCAATTCTTGATATCAGGAATTGGATTTCCACTAGTAAAAATGTTAATTTTTTATATCAACAATGACGTCATCACTCGCAGAATTCGAATTCTTGATATCAGGAATAAAATTTCAACTAGTAAAAATGAATATTCTTGATATCAAGAATTAGCATTTTTACTAGTGAAAGCTGAATAGCTGATATGAAGAATTCATACCCTGCGAATGAATAAAAGTCAAAATGGCTTGCCATACTGATCTGCAAAGCAAGCAAAAACATTCAATAGATAATACAATAATAATTTACGACCATGTCAAAATGTATCTAGATATATAAAGACTTTTACAAAGTCGTTGTGTGATTTTTATTATTGTAGTTGTCATTGATGTTTTTTGTAATAATTATATTCCTATGGAGGGCAGCTGGTGGAGTATTTAAAGATGAAGCCTGATGGTCTTGTGACTGTACTGAGAGAACCGTGTGTCAACCAAAGCAATGCAGCATCAGGTATAAACTTTAATGTTAAAAACATTGAAAGTAAAAAATATCTCTTACCCAAAACTACAAATTTCTGTATAGACACTACAAATTTCTGAACATTCAATCTTGGGGCTTGACATGGTACGATTTCATTGAAATAACTAGCTATTTGTGAGTAAAAATGGCTAAGATCATATTTTTCTTCTCTTCACTTTTAGCTCTTATGAATCTTCCGGTAAGTCTGTCTGAAAGAACATCTATTTTTTGAAGACATTTAATAAAGTTTGTTTAATCGTTAGGGGTTTCTGTTTGTGTGTTTCAGAGGAGGCAGAGAGGTAATGGATACACACCGCCCCCTATGGGTAAGTTTGTATCGGTACAACATTTGAAAGTTGAAACCATCTAACAGCAGTGATAAAATCAACAAATATGCCTAGAAATTTATGTCTACTTGAAATATGTTTAAAACAAAACTAGTCCAAGTCTCAGAGTCTCTGTGCTGTCTTAGTGATAAATGCATAAAGTTTTGGCTATTACTGCTAAACTCTCTGGAATCAGACCACATATTTTTGCACAAAAAACAACAAAAAAACATAAATTGCTTGGATTTACTGTAGAGCTGTGCAGTTTGTGGTCTTGAAGAAGAGGATTTGCATTAACCACGTGTTTCTGCTGGAATTTATATGGGTTTTCAGAATGCTGGTTTTCAATTTATGAATAAAATAAGGTCTGTGGTTAACATTACGTTAAGAGAATTAACCACTGTGTGCTTAAAAAATATATGTTGCTAATGTGTTGCTGCATAAGCACTACAGCTACCACAAGGATATTTATGTTCACTTGTTAGCAATAAAAAATAACATTTTAAATATTTTCCTAAAAAACTAATTAGCACTTTTAAAAGTTAATAGCACACTAATAATGTCATCTATGTAACATCTGCTGTGATGTTGCCCAGTACCCGAGCCTCCACGTCCATCATTGCCTATGGACCATGATGCATTCACCAGTCCTTACGATGATCCAAATGAATGCAAGAAGAAGACCCTGTTCATCAAGAGAGACAAGCTCATGATCGATGAGGTGGAGCTTGGTTCAGGCAACTTCGGCTGTGTCAAGAAAGGTGTATTCAAAATGGAAAGGTGACTACAAAGAGTGGAAGAATTTGTGTTGTAACATGTTAAGTTTACTTCATAAGCACATGCTTCCTTCTCATGTGTAGCAAACAGATTGATGTGGCAATTAAAGTGTTGAAGAATGAGAATGAAAAATCAGTAAAGGATGAAATGATGCGAGAGGCCCATTTTATGCATCAGCTGAGTGATCCGTTCATCGTGCGCATGATTGGACTCTGTGAGGCTGAAGCGCTCATGTTGGTGATGGAAATGGCCCCTGCTGGCCCACTCAACAAGTTTCTCTCTGGCAAGAAGTGAGTAAATCAGAATAACAATATTTATAAATTCTTTTGTTTGTGTTATTAATATACTGTATAGTAGAAGAATATAGGACTTTCTTTTCTACATATAGTCTATATTAGAACTGTATAAAATATATTTTAGTGACATATTAGTTGTGATTTAATAGTGATTTCTGTGTTAAAGTGTGAAATCTCTATAATCTGTATAAACAGAGTCATCATTTAAAATATTGTTCTGACTAAATCAGAAAATTCATACGTTGATCATCAATTTACACTAACTGTTTTTGCACCTCTCAGGGACCAGGTCACTATGGAAAACATTGTGATGATGATGCATCAAGTCTCAATGGGGATGAAGTATTTAGAAGGAAGGAACTTTGTGCACAGAGACCTGGCAGCCCGTAATGTACTATTAGTCAACCAACAATATGCCAAGATCAGTGACTTTGGCCTCTCCAAGGCACTGGGTGCAGATGACAACTATTACAAGGTGGGCTGCTCTCAGGTGTACACTTGGAACACAATTACATTTTAATTATAATTAATAGCATTTAGTACATTGTGTATCTTTGTACTTTAATGGGACACATTGTAGTCTTGGAGAAATTAAATTCTCTCTATACATGTCTAAATCTTCCACAGTATGTTGCACTGTCAAATATACTTACAATTGGATTAGTTCCTTGTTCCTGTTTCATGACTAATCACATGACCATCAGTGGCCCAATACAGCAGTATAATCAAATAGCCAGATGCTACTGAATGATGGTGCGATAAAAAGGTAAAAAGCGAATATTTGTTCAGAGTGTGGTTTTGTATGTGGGTAGGCCCGTACAGGAGGTAAATGGCCTCTGAAGTGGTACGCACCAGAGTGCATTCAGTTTCATAAGTTCTCCAGTAAAAGTGACGTTTGGAGCTTTGGCATTACGATGTGGGAGGCCTTCTCCTATGGAGGAAAGCCTTATAAGGTAAATATTTACACTGTCACGGTACTTAAAACCAACTTCAGTGAGATGCACATGTGACTTTTCATCCATTTACTTTTCCTCATGCAGAAAATGAAAGGCCCAGAGGTCATGAGTTTTATTGATAGTGGTAATCGTATGGATTGCCCTGCTGGATGTCCTGAGGCCATGTATGAACTGATGAAGGAGTGCTGGACATACAAGTAAATATAATCTTATGCATTGACATTATAAACTACTTGTAATACTTGTCTGTTTGCTTGTGTGTGGTTGAGGGGAATTTCAAGGGGAATATAAAGAACCTCTGACTGACAACTGACTCTCGTCTTCTTCAGGCATGAAGAACGGCCAGGCTTTGTCAAAGTGGAGGAGAAGATGAGAACTTTCTATTACTCCATTTCCAAAAAGATTCCAGACTACATGAAAACAGAGAACGAAAAGCCCCCTAAGTGATCAGAAGGGCAAATCTATTATGCATTTTGAATTTAGCATTGCATTGCGGTGTGTTTTGGGTTAAAGGAAATGTCTGCAAACTTAATGGTTAATGTGCTGGCAGAAGATTACCAAATTTTCCGTTTTTGTACAGATTTTTTTTTTCCAGTGGGTCCCTTTGACCTGTGTGTTTTGAGCCAGGACAGAATGAAAACATGTGAAGAACATTAAGTAACTTTAATATTATGTCTATCAAACTATTGACTGAGTAATGCAAGTCACCTTTTTTAAATTATTGGCCTGCTATTATCAGTGCACATAATACTATTCAGTGCCTATTTACTATTTAAATGTGCCAGGAAATACTTTTCCTCCTGCAAGTGTTTCAGTTATTGACATCAGATGGATGTACTGTAGCTATTTTCTCTGTCATCCATTAACACTTTCGAGATAAAAATAAATACTTATTCAAACTTCATGGTCTTGTTTTCTGTTGAACAATTTGATTGTAAGTTTCCTGCAATTTTCAGTATTCCTTTTGACAATATATGTTCTCAAACATTTGTATGTATTAATTTTGTTTAAACTTGCAATAAACTGCACATACAATAAAACAATTCATGTTAACATGCACTGGAGCTGACTATCGCATAACCTTTCCACTTGAACATAAAAAGATAATAGACATTTGTAAAAAATTATACAAATATATAGAGACCACAGCTAAAGCCACACTCAAGAGGAAACTATGTATGTAAGGTAAATGTTTTTAGTACAGGTATATTTTTATAAATGTCAGACTCTAGGGCAAGTTGTCACAATTGTTTTAAATGTCAAATTTATTATTAATTACTATATTTATCAGCCGAAACGATTTGATTTTACAATTCCGTACAACTTACAACATAAACTGCATCCTTCTCTGGCCAATGACTGTTTATTTATATTTTATTTTATGTATTTAATAATAATAATTAGTAGTAGTAGTAGTAGTAGTAGTAGTATTTATGGTATGATTTTAAGGTATTCATAAACTTTCAAAAATAAACCTTCCCTAAGAAATATTCACTTGAGTAAGTCTGCCAGCTAATACTTTAGTTTAATGTGAATTTAAAAGACTGCTTTTAAACTTTTTTTGCAATAAATATCTCCGATGCATTAAATGTTTTGATGTTAGTTAGTAACCACAGTGTATCCAATACTACGGTGGCCGAGAAGTGCAGAGCAAATCACAATTCTGAAAACAAAATAACAAATTACAAACGCAAATGCAAGTCTAAAAAACAAAATAACAATTCCGATGTGATACGAGATTTGAAAAGGGAGAAAAAAAAAGTCGGCAAAAGGAAGAATCGAACCCGGGTCGATCGCGTCAAAAGGCCTACAACACACGCTTATCTATCTGCACCACTGGAGCTGATGTTTTACAGCCACTTTTAACTAAATGTAAATAGACACCTGTATTGTATGAATTGCCCTTACGCTGGAATAAAAAATACGGGGTGTCTATTTACATTTAGTTAAAAGTGGCTGTAAAACATCAGCTCCAGTGGCGCAGATGAATAAGCGCGTGTCATTGGTGTTTTGACGCGATCGACCCGGGTTCAATTCCTCCTTTTGCCGAACTTTTGTTTTTCCCTCCCTTTTCAAATCTCGTATTAGCAATGGATTCTATTTACACTAAGTGAAAATAGCAATATTTTTAGCAATATGCTATTTACACTAAGTGCAAATACCTATTTACACTATGTTAAAATAGCAGGATTTCTACTATCAAGTATACTACTTGTTGCAAATAGTGGCAATTATCTGCACTTCAGTATTGTAGTACATTATAAAACAGTATGCAATAATAACGTATTGAGTGTAAATTATAATTTTAATTATTAAATGGATGCCACCTTATTGGTACAATAAAGCCCTCCCTACACCTACGCTAACCCTACCCCATACTTTATTTTCAACTTTTTGATTATTTCCTTAATTTTTATTGAAAATAAATGCCTTTACGATATTTTGTTTTCAGAATTGTGATTTGCTTTGCACTTCTCGATCACCGTGCAATACACTTCCTTCATGTTCAGTGGCAGACTGGAGAGGCTCCACTGATGTTTCAATAGAGGAAGTGTACTTCGCTCAGCAGGGAGGGGCTTGTGGTTTCCTTCGAAAGTGTGGACTTAATAATTGTTACAGTACGAAGGCCACGTTCCTTTTAATTCTATAACAATTGCAAATACAATGTAATTACAATAACCAAGAACGCTCTTGAATAACGTACAAAATAGAGGTCGGTGTAAAAAGGCAGTTCACATCAAAGCGGAACAAGAAAGGCGCTCGCTCGGTAAGTTTGCTTCAACTTCACTGTACGCTACGTAAACATTTGCTTAACAATATCGTTATTTTGTACGTTCTGGGTATTCAGTTCGCGATTTTACAAAGGTTATTTTGTTGTCGCACCTATGTGTTTCCTTGAAAGTGAAATTTGTGTGATTATCAGTCCTGGTCACGCCATTAAAAACGACATCGTCATACTGAATTGCCGTGTAGACAGACGAGCGTCTCGCGCAACATGTTGTTTTGCTTTTGATGTATGCTATTGGCATCCATTCATTTACAAACATGTACATATTTACATGTTTACAATATTTAAAAAAAAATCTATTTAAAAGCTGTTTAATGTATGTACATGTATATGTATATTTAACTTAAAAATTAGTATTTAAATTATCTAAAAAATATATATATTTTAAATGCATAGGCCTACTTTTGAAATAGATGTGTTCTGTGTTGTTAATAAACATACTGTAAATATTATAGAAATTGGTGGAATCCCCCTGCCCTGGCCACAGTAAATGCCACCCATGGTGCCCAACAGGAAATTACTCATTAATTCCCCTAATATTCTAAATATAATACCTCTGTATACAACCTGTTCAGTGACCAGCTTTTTTTTAAACATATATGATATATTGTTTGTTCAGCTGGTTAAACTGAGAAAATCTGTTTACTGCTTCTCAGTACATGTGCCATTTTGCTGCTTATGTTGAAGCACAGCAGATTGGAATTAATCCTTGAGTTTGAGAAAATGAATGTGTAAGAATTAAATGTTGGTCGAAAAATATTAAGTTATTTCAGTGTCACAACCAGAAGAAATCAGAAAATCTCAAGCACTCTTTTAATGTTTTGTCTACCAGGGTTCCCATCTCTAAACCTTAGAAATATTAAAGTCATGGAAATTAATAAAGTCCTCTTTAGTTAATGTTTTTATCTTGCTAAGCACCAAATAATATTGTATTGTAAATAATATGTTCTCGTCTTATAATATTAAATCGTCTTCCAAAAGGTCTGGGAACCCTGGAGGAGACAACGTTTGACCTAGTTTTATTTTCTCTCCCTTTTTCTCATTCAGTATCCGTCCTTCCTCAATCAGTGATACTGAAAAGCCTCCACACAATGTTGTCCTTGTTTATCTGGTCTTTAATTTCTCATTTCAGGCTATCAAAAGGCTCATTTTAGACACATTACACAACCATCCCATCCCCCAGCAACCATGTCCATGGCCCTAAAACAAGTCTTCAACAAGGACAGAACATTCCGGCCCAAGCGCAAGTTTGAGCCTGGAACGCAGCGCTTTGAGTTGCACAAGAAAGCACAGGCATCCCTAAATGCTGGCCTGGACCTGAAGCAGGCGGTGCAGCTGCCGCACGGCGAAGACCTCAATGACTGGGTGGCCGTTCACGTGGTGGATTTCTTTAATCGCATCAACCTCATCTACGGCACCATCAGCGACTCCTGCACAGACCAGACCTGCCCCGTTATGTCCGGCGGGCCGAAGTACGAGTACCGCTGGCAGGATGAGCAAAAGTACAAGAAGCCCACCGCTCTCTCTGCACCCAAATACATGAGCCTGCTAATGGAATGGATTGAGGTCCAGATCAACAATGAGCAGATCTTCCCCACTAATGTTGGTAAGGACCAAATGATCCAAACAAAACATTTGGATTTACACCAACATTTCCTTGATTTGTTGGAAATGTTTAGTTGTTAATCAAGTTTAAAGCCCAAATTCTTTCAATACAAGAATATATATATTTTTTTTTTATTCAAATCTTCCATAACTTACTGTTTACTTCACTGTAGATAAGGGATAAGGTTTGAGTAAGTTTGCTTACATCTTCAAAATAAAGGCTCTTTATTGGCATCAGTGGTTCATTGAAGAACCTTTAACATCCATGGAGTCTACCCATTGTGCCAAGATCGTTCTTCGGGTTATTGAAATATTCTTCAAACTAGTGAAGAATAGTTCTTTTCATAAATGTTTTTAGAAAATGGTTCTTCAGTTGCATCACTACAAACCACTCCTTTTGGAACCTTATTTTTTAAGAGTGTATTAAGGAGTGAATTAATTCATTAATAGCTGAAAATGTATTTGATCACCAAAGTCACATTTAAAATAGATTAATTATATTGAAATATCAAAGGATTATTCAAGATTTTATCTCATAACTAACTTCTAGTTATAATTGATTCAAATTATTTTTAGTGAACATAGTATGAAATCAGTCTTTTATTAGTATGTCAATTGTTTAATCATTTAAAACCTAGCTTGAAAAGTGTGCTTATGCTTATAATTCTTTAAAATTAATGCCAAATCATTGGATTTTTTTGTGCAATGCAGTAACATTCAAAAGTCATCAAAATGTGGCTTAAATGTCCAAATATAGTAGCTTTTGACGCTGCTGTATTTATTCTCTTTTTAGTCCTCCAAACCTAAACCTCTGTAGGTCATCAGAATGAGCTATGCCGACATTTAAAGACACTTCTAGTATAGCACGGATGTCTCAAAATGGCCATCATATAGGTCACCGTATAAAAAGTAACTTGTTGACCATTTGCAGCAGCATTTAAGATGATAAATAAACTCCAATTCAAGGTATAGATAGTCAAATATGCAGAAAACTTGGGATCGTCAAGTGTAGTGTTTGACTTCCCAGGCTTTGTCTCATTATCCTCAACCTGCCATCTGACATCTGTGGTGCCTTTCAAATTGGGTCATACAATTTACAGTGGGATATAAATAGACCAAGTCTGCTAACGCAACGAGACAGTCGAAGAATCTGCCGTGTATAAGGACATGGTTGTCTGCATACAGGTTAGATCGCAGGACTCTATTAATATACGGCGCTGGGGAAATACGATTCTGCAATTTATAATCCATCGTAGCACGTGTCCCAGATGGACGTGCGGATGAGAAAGGAAAGCAATAAAGAATTTTCTCCCATCCAGAGATATGAGGCACTTGTTTCCTCTGATGATATCAGCAGGCTCAACATGTTGTCTCAGTTCTGTCTTTAATCTACAAATACCTTGTTTGATGTAGTTTCATATGTTAGGACCTGATAAGGATGTGAAGTCACAATGAGAAATTACTAACCCTCATAAACCCACTTGCACTTCAACCTAGACTACCATTTGAAAGTTTATGGTCGTAAGAGTTTCTAAAATATTATGACAATTTAAAATAATTGTTCTATATAAATATATTTTTAAATGTCTTCCTGTGATGGCAAATCTGGATTTTCAGCAGTCATTACTCCAGTTTTCAGTGTCACATGATCCTTCAGAAATTCTAATATGCGGGTGCTCAATAAAAAAATATTTTTCCGTGGAAATCGTGAAAGATATTTCAGGATTCTTTGATGAATAGAAATTTCAAATGAACAGCATACATTTAAAAAATAAATCTTTTGTAACACTATAAATGTCTATACTGTCACTTTTAAACAAATCTACTGTGCCCTTGCTGAATGTAAGTATTAATTTCTTCAAAAAAATCTTACTGACCCCAAACTTTTAAATGTTAGTGTATATAATTTTGTATGCTACCATACTTTGCAAAAAAAAAAAAAAAAAAAGAAAAGATTTTATCATATTCTCTGCATTAACATGAATTATCCTCAACCTGTTGAAATGTTCCTATAAATATGCTTTCTGAATAATAAATATATTTCCCCAATATATTGGTCCAGCGATTGTCTTCTCATTAAGAGTATTTTTCTCTTACTGATCATATTTCATATCTGTTGAATTGACAGTTTTAAATGAATTTGACTGATAAACACCCTTCTGAAAATTAACCATGGTTTTACTATAGTAAAAGTGTAGGTGTTTTAGACACAGTCATTCTTTTGACTGCTTTCACATTGAAACGTATGTTATATTTTCATGTGTTGTTTCTTTTTAGGTACGCCATTCCCTAAGACCTTCATGCAGGTAGCAAAGAAGATCTTGTCTCGTTTGTTCCGAGTCTTTGTCCACGTCTACATCCACCACTTTGACCGCGTGAGCCAGATGGGAGCAGAGGCCCACGTGAACACCTGTTACAAACATTTCTATTACTTTGTTACTGAATTCAGCCTCATAGACCACAAAGAGCTGGAACCTCTGGTAAGCATATGTATAAAAGCCAAAAAATTTTATATTATATTTGTGCATGCATCTCTTTATGTGTGCATGGTTTTAAAAACGTGATTTTCCATAACTTAATGAGAGCAGAAACTGAGAAACAAAGAGCGACTGATACAGAAACAAGCACTAATGCGTCATGTCATGATTAGTAGCTAACAAGCCCATTTTATAATGGCTTTGCTAATTGATAGGGCCACACTAGGACAGGATGAGTCAGCGGTTTTGATATTCCAGCCTCTATCATTTTCTCACAGGCAGTTAATGAGCGTCCGAGCTCCTAATGCAGAAAAACCCTTCGTCTATAGACGCAGCAGTTCATTATCTCAGTAGTCACAGTTGAATTGGTGCCGTGGGATCAGGTGTCACCCGCAGGTCCTGTTACTGACATCAGGAGCTCGTGGCTGTTTGCATAGTGTGTTTCCATCTGAAAAGTATATTTAAACACAGGGAATTATATGATCTTCATGTATTTCACATTTTAAAACAACGTGTTTAATTGCATAAATGAATAAGAAACGATTATAATTTAAGAGGCAGGTTGTTTTTTTTATTTGAAACAAAGCTTGTGGTAGCTGACTGAACATACGTGATGATGGCTGAAGTTTGTGGTTTTGTGATGGTTTGTCATACCTGACGCAGTGTTTATTTCTCTTAACAGAAAGAGATGACAGCACGGATGTGCCACTGAAAAAGAGAGCGGACCTTTACATTCCAGACAGATCAGAACCATGCAAATTTACAGTTTAAAAGCAGATGAAACAGAAACCAAACTTTCAAAGACTTTATTTTTATACGCTTTTAAAGTACTGTAATATTCTGTTTAGGGACAGACATGTACATCTCTATAATCTCATGTGTAGGCATATGGAGAGTATTTTTAATAGAAATCAGTATTATCAATTATTTTTGTTTTTCCAAATTTGTCCTGAATCATTCCTTTTGTTCTGTCGAACTGTTATAATCTTTAACATACAGATTATATTTGACTATTTATGTATGTCGTTGAGATATTAAAACCACTTCCTCTTGTCTGTATGTCATTGATTCTGTTCTTGGTTACTGGTCATGTTCTCATCATCATTCATTTTAACTAAAAAGTTGATAACGCGGTAGGACTTAATGTCTGACTACTATAAACATTTGAGACATCATTCAGCACATCATCGCTGCCATTTTCTTTCACAACCTGGTATGTCATGTGGATTTTTTGCTTATCTGTGTCTTAAATGAAAAACAATCCTGTTTCTCCAGCTTACTGTCTTTTCAGGTTTTGTCTCTCAGCCTTCTCATAATCTTTACAATTAAATTAGATTGCAGTTAAAGGGTTGACAGAAATAATTGTGTAATAATTTAAGCCTGCTGATTCTAGTCTCTGTCCACTAGATGGCGATAAAAGCATATCACCACACAGACTTGGATGATGAAATGTTGCATTACCTTGAGCTCCGATCACTAATTTTATTAAACTAGGTCCACAATTTGGTTATGCAATGGGTTTTCATTTTTTGGACAATGCTCTTTTATACTTGTTCTATCTTTAGCGTTTTATCTACGACTAATCAGCCAATGTGTAATGAGTTCATAGTGATCTCTGCTCTGTTGTCTACCAGCCTACATGCTGAATAAGTGCTGAGTTGCACGTTTAGAGGAAATAATTCTTCAGCCCCAGTTTATCTGGATGATGAAATCGTTAACTGTTAATCTTGCTCCACCTTGACTTCAACATCACCTCTCTATGTCGCAATCTTCAATCTGCTGCCCTCAATTCCAGATTTTTCCAGTAGTCTCTGCATTATAATGAGAGGGCGTGTTTTAGTGTCATGCAACACTGACGTCGAACGCTGCAACAAGGTCATGTTATATGCTCGTTAAAGCCCATTTCCAAAACCAAGTTAAGATCTTACAGATTCAAGCCAATTCAAAAAGCTTCGTTGGCAAAAAGGGTTTACAAAGTTTATATGCACTTTAAGTGTTTTGATGCACAAATGTAATCTACTCAAAATGAAGCTGCCTCAAAACTGAAAGCTATTGTTCAGAGAACGTAGGCTATTTATATTCCAAGCTACAAGCTTGCAGCGTTTAAGCTACTTAATTTTTATGTAATATTAAAAATAATCATAATCTACGGCCGTATACAGTATGTACCATAGGTTACATTAATTAATGTCCATAACGGAATCAATTCGCGAGTGTGATCGACTGATTCAAAGAACCGACACAAAAGAGTGATTCGTTTTACAGAGCATTGTTATGTAAAATATAGAAAAACAGCTTCGCTACATGAAAACGCTGCATAAAAAAATGTAAACACAATCTATGCTACTAACACGTAATACAAACTAATAACTTAGCTACTTTAGCAAATGTGCACATGTTGTATATGCGCATGCATACACACAATAAATGTATTCGTCTCTAAATATAGTTTTTGGAAAGGGTTATAAATGTGAGTTGCATCAGATTAATCACAACGCTGCTGCTGCCCCGTTACATTCCTGCGGCACTGATCAACAGATCCGCACCATAACAGACGTTTTCTTTCGCTTTCAGCAACAAAACAACACGCCTGGCCGTGTGTTACGTGTAATTATCTGGATCTGCAAGAACCGCAACAACGATACTCTTGTGTTCTGTCGGAATGTACCAGACCTGGAATGAAGAGGAAACGGCACGTCAGTGGGCGGGGCTTTGACCTCATGCTCCTCGAGTGGAGGATACGTGTGGAGGATACGTGCAGAACGAGATGAAAACACACTGTGATCAAGCATTGGCACCTTCAAGCTGATTCAGTGCGGGTAAATGTTGCATAAGGTTGTCTATCTTGGAATTCGAATATGCTATTTTATACTGGACTACTGTAACACTGGGACTCTGGAACTAAAATAAATCTTTGCACAAACCCATACAGTTTAATAGCTAATATTGCTAGGGGAAAAAACGAACAAACGAGTTTTATGATAGAAACATCCTTAGATAAGTGTACATAATATGTATACATATCTAAGGACATTTAGTAGATCTAGATATATGTCATACATGATCTATAGGCTATCTGTGGGCTATTTAAATATAATGAATTGGGATATGCTTTATCTAAAAATTAGTTCAGTGTGATCCTGTACTTAATTTAAAGTTGTTGTTATTGTTTTTTTACCTGCGCATTTACGTCACTGTTTTGTTCTTTTGTAAACTCAAACTATTCTGACTCTCAGGCATGCAAATATTTTTCCATCTGTTCCACTAGTATTTTCATATTCGGGGTTTATTGTTTGGTGCCTGGAGGATTTCCAATTTCTAGGAGATTTCTAGGAGAAACTGAAAAAAAAGCACGCTTGCGCAATAGGGGCCCAGGACACATTGCTTAATCAGAAAAATATTTTAGGGCTGGACAAAATTCTTCCTTTAAGAGGAAAGAGGAATTGCACGCTTTCCTCCACAGTTACACAACTTCATTAGTTTCATGTATTAGTTTTGTTAATTAGCCAAACCTTGGCTAATTATGTATGCCTTATTTCGGTGCACCCAAACTGTAATACCATGTAATCCACACTCTCAGGTTAAGCAGGTAGTGTGGATTTAATCACATTCAGGTGCATTCTGCTGTCAGTGTCTAATGTTTCGGATGACTGTCATTTTATAAGCTGTTCATGCTTTCCTGCCACATGGATTTTGATTCCAGGAAACGTTTAGGTGCTTCGGCAGAAGTGTGAATAAATCTTAATTATGTGTGTATGTAGCTGACTCCTCGGAAAACCTACACACCCTTGATGTAACAGAAGAGGACTACAGAGTGCCCAAAGAGTACCCATCGTTTTCTAACGATGACGCCGACGGTGATGGCTGCCTCCGTGGCGTGCTCCGCAGTTGTTTTTATGTTTTTGTTAGTTTGTCCTGTCTTTAGTTATATCCCTGCAATCAGTTTCACCAGAGACGAATTGCTGGACATTCGGCAGTACACACCACCCGATATTTCACCGGTTTTCGACTATTCTGATGTTTTGCTGGACATTGTAGTCGGGGGAGCAGCTGCGCTGATCAAGCGCTTCAGGACGCACAGACGGGGGGAAGCGAGCCGGCGCGCTCGTCAAGCTCAGACAGTGCGGATTCAGGACGCCGTTGCCAAGCATCCATCTGGCAAATCTCCGCTCTCTACCCAACAAAACAGACGAACTCCTTCTGCTCTCCCGGACAAATAAGGATTTTTCAAACTCTGCCACACACACACACACACTCGTCTGTCTTTCTCTCCCACTCCAACGCACTTACACTCTCACTTTCACACTCCACTGTCATCATACAAACACCTCTCTTTCTCACTTTCTCCACTTTCCTCACTTTTCCTCCCCAACAAAAATGTCACATATGTTCTTGCACTGTACATTCAAATGCAGATTAGTTGTTTCATACAGAACAACCAGACATTACTCTTTGTAACACACCCACAGAACCTCACCAATCAGATCCCACCCTCTTTGAAATGTACATGTGTGTGCTTCTGTTATTGACTCTGTTATGCATTCCTACCCAATGGAGAGTTAGAATACCATTTGGACCCTTTTGCGAAGGCCCCACTCTGTTAACCCAGAGTACCGTCTGCCCCTCCTCTATCACGTGGCTTGTTTTCAACATAACTTGGCATTTCATCAAGTGCTTCTTTCCTCGGAAGCCTCGCTCTGAACTTTGCGTAATCTTTGGGGCTGTTTTCATGGCTGAATATATAGGCCAAAACAAACTGAGAGGCCAACCATAGAGATAGACAGGAGGGAGGGGGAAGTCACAAGATGTCCCTCGGACCCAAATGGCTCTAAGTGGCGTTGACTTGTTTGACCACCTGAGAAAATAAAGCCTGAGCCACTGAATAACATAATATATTACTATTGACATAACCTTGTGAGTTTAGGATAAGAAAGTTTCACTATGTTTCTGTGACAGTGTACACTGTATGGAATCTGAAATGATTCTGGTATCAAAACTGCCATGTCTAGGGCTCGTATCTCAGTCATTTCGTTTGGCTCATTCAAAGGATCGAAATCATCAAAGCTTTCATTAAGCGTTGGGATATACTTCTAACCGTCTATCTCCGACTCAGCATGTCTGTAAATTGTGCCGGTGTCACGATCGTGTGCATGCCTGTGAATTCTAACATTCCCATCCATCCTGTTAAGGGAAAGGAATGTTGAAGTTACAGTTCAGATGAGACAGTTGTGTTTTATAGAGTAACAAATGTTGTTTTCAAGTGGTGGATAATGCGCATGTATTGTTCCTAAATAATCTACAAGAAAATATTGCTCTTCATGAAAGGGTTTCCCAAACTGTTGGTGAAAAGCTAATAATTCAATCATAAAATGTAAATTTTAAATAAATAATTGTAATATATATATATATATATATATATATATATATATATATATATATATATATAAAAAA
>NW_015538003.1:705758-707839 GCF_001515605.1 Sinocyclocheilus anshuiensis
TTAGCTATTGCTTTGATATTTCCTTCATAGAAAACCAGCTCTTACCAGCTGTTTAAAAACTCACGCTTAGTCATTTGGGGGTTTTGACAAGTTAATTTGTCTGTTGCAGAATATTGCATCAGGCAGAATGAATGCTAGTTCGACTAGTTATACACAAGACGTACGATTTGGATTATGGACATTTGAGTCTTCATCATACTTTTTAATGTATTGTTATTACGGTACCAGTACCGGTTTAAAAGGCTTTTAAACTTTTAGAGATAAAAAAGGAATAGACTAAAAGCACTGCAGCGCTTCTATTCACCTCAGGCTTTAATCACAACATTCGTCACCAGCCCACGTGACTCTCTCTCTCTCTCTCTCTCTCTCTCACACACACACACACACACACACACTCTCTCACTCACTCACACACACACTGCAGCGCTTCTATTCACCTCAGGCTTTAATCACAACATTCGTCACCAGCCCACGTGACTCTCTCTCTCTCTCTCTCTCTCTCTCTCTCTCTCTCTCTCTCTCTCTCTCTCTCTCTCTCTCTCTCTCTCTCTCTCTCTCTCTCTCTCTCTCTCTCTCTCTCTCTCTCTCTCTCTCTCTCTCTCTCTCTCTCTCTCTCTCTCTCTCTCTCTCTCTCTCTCTCTCTCTCTCTCTCTCTCTCTCTCTCTCTCTCTCTCTCTCTCTCTCTCTCTCTCTCAGTTGGTGTGTGGAGTGTGTGTGGTATGTGTTTACAGAGACGAGGGGGCTGGTCTAACTGAAAGGAGGTGGGTAGAAAGGGGCGTGAGATTATAAAACCGAGGATCGCCGTATGCCTTTTTGTACCTTCCACACATTTAGTCCTTACCGCCCCCGGCCACCATCTGCTGCTCCTGAAGCAGAGGCTCATACAACGGCGTCAAGCCTGGAGCTTTAAAGACAACAACGGGGTAAGGACGGGCTTTACATTCAGCTGATAGATCGGGCTTGACAGACGAGCAGTTTGAACAAAAACACCATGGTTTTGATTTTAAAGGATGCGGCGCAACGGTTGGATTTGGTTCGTTGTTGGCAGATCTCTGGAAATTTCTAGAAATTAATTTTAGGTCCGTTCATATAGTGCTGCCATATGTCTTTCGGAGGTGTGTGTTTCTTCATGCTGATTTAGATGCTGGTGGATTCACTGCAGCGGCTGCGTTGTATGTTGTTTTTGAATCATTCAGTGTGGTGATTCTTTGAACATTACGAGTGCTTGTGATTAACTTAGTCTTAGACTTGATTAACAAGTCTCCCGGGCATGTAAATGCAAGTCCCTGCTTGTGACGTGACTTGCGTTTACTGCGCCTGTAACCTTTAATTTATCTGTTTGAGGTGAGGATTTAAAGGGCTAGCTCACTCAAAATAGAGAATTGTGACATTTTATCTTAAACTCCAGTCGTTACAAACCTCTATAACTCTTACTTTTGTGGACACACAAAGGGGACATTTTGGAAGAAAGTCTTTGTATTCATTAAAAATGAATGGTGACTGAAAATATAAAGCCTCTAAAATAACTAAAATCAGCATAAAAGTAGTCCACACGACTCATCTTTTTATTCCTAGTTTTCTGGAGCCACACGATAGTTATTGTGTAAAAACCGGACTAAAATAAATGTGTGCGCATGAGAAGTAGACGTATGAATCATTTGAATCGATTCCGTCGATTCCGTCTGTGCTGCGTTAAATGATTCGTTCCTACATCGGACTGATCCGGTTCTCGAGTTCAACTCGTCGACTTAATGATTCTGTTGTAGATGTTAGCTCACTGGAGGCGCACAACTTATTTTTGTTCTATGCTCACACAAAGCTAAAGCAAAGCACATTTGTAATATATGCATGAGTCGTTTGGACTACTTTTATGGTGATTCTGCATCCTTTTTTTTTTTTTTTACGTCTTTATAATGATCATTCATACTGACATAAGGGTAATAATAAACAAATTATCACTTTGTATAAATCTGGTTATTAGAAACTAGTTGTAAGAATTTAGGTGTTATAGTACTTAGTGTGTAATTAAATACATGGCCAGATTTACAATGAAGCTAAACTATCCCCCCCCCCCCCCCGGG
>NW_015538003.1:707868-713627 GCF_001515605.1 Sinocyclocheilus anshuiensis
CCGACCCCCCCCCCCCCAGGTACCCCGTTTAAAGCACCACGGTTCCTAAAACATTGGATTAGCTGAGTGAACTTTATCACTAAAGCTAAAACCACCGTTGTTGCCGCCATCCACCAGTCCCACAAATCAGAACAAAATGGTGCAGAACAAGATCACCGAAGTTACCGGATTCCATCGCTCTTTTAAGGTGAGAGTGTGATCTCACTCGTCTCTACTACTGTTGCATGAATAAATATTTAATTGTTTTGGCATTAGGCGATGGATCACATCACATAATAGGCATAAATGTTTTCATTTATTTATACGTTGGACGAGTTAAGAGATCAGGTTTATTCCATTGCATAGGGTATCAGAGATCTTAGGACATTTATTAAACATTAAACCGAATGCCAAGAGGCTCTTAGTTGTTCATTAGAAGCCCAGTAATAAGTATAAGCAGGGCATTTAACAAATGTGCAACATTGTTGAACTGTTGAAGTCTTGAGTAATATATATTTTTTAATCTCCAGGGCCAAAATCCCTTTGAATCTGAGGAATTTTCCAAAACAGGATCCCATCTCCTTGAATCTGCCTTCAATTTTGATTGTTCCGCCCGACTTGGTAAGTTTTTTTTCTTTTTTTTTATATCTAACTGTTATGGAAAAACCAATAGGAAGACCTGAAAGCTCTGCCTGTGATTCGTGGCCTTACACCAATGTTTACATATTTTACCTTTAAAGATAAGGGATGAATACTATCTGCTTATTTTTTCTTAGTATGATCCAGCTGCGCTCTGTGGGTGTTTATATTGGAATTTTCTTTCTGTTGTGACACACAGACATGCCATCCAGCCAGCCCATCGACATCCCAGATGCCAAAAAGAGAAACAAGAAGAAAAAGAGATGCAGGGCAACAGACAGCTTCTCAGGGCGATTTGAGGGTAAGTGCATATCAGATGGGGCGACATCTATTTTTGCACGGCTAAGGTGTTACAATTTCACCAGGGAAATTATTCAAGTATACTTTTACAGTTTGACAGGTCCGAATAGGTTCAGTAGTGTAATAACACTTTTTTGTTTTGATTTCAGATGTATATAAACTGCAAGATGAGGTGCTGGGAGAAGGGGCCTATGCCAGAGTCCAGACCTGCATCAACCAAATCACCCACAAAGAATATGCTGTGAAGGTAAGATGCTTTACAGGTTACGTGCGTTACATTTGAACTAACCTGAGCTGCTACAATACAGTGTCATTTAAAATAGCAGTTGCATTCTGTAAACAGATTTTCCATGTGAAGCGTCCGTGCAGATATGGCATTCAAGAGCTATTGTTAGAAAGGACTTTCCCTTTGAAGCCGTCTCTTGGAAATGGAATCAAATGGGTTACGGGAATTACATTTCCATCTTTGGTGAGCAGACGTGACTGTAGTTGTTTTGTGCTGACTGGCACTGTTGCATATGTTTGGTGAGGGCTTGCTAGATTCCTGCAAGCTGTGGATGGTGAGGTCACGCTCAGGCCATGCTTATGAGATGCACACTTGGATTTGAAAATCTTGATATTACAGCATTCATTATGTAACATGTTTTTAAAAATCTGTGAATAATATTTACTATTTGCACATGCTTGTTTAGCCATTTTCTCTTAACCGAGTGATGATGTTGTTGTTCACACACACGGATATTTGAACACATAGTCCCTCTGTTGTGCTACTGTAGTTTTACAAGTTACAGAGCAGACTTAGTGGAAAGACTTTATTGTTTTTGTTAGACCGGTTGAAAGGCCAACCAATCAGAGACGGGAAACAGTCTCATGCTCTTACCGTTCATCGCTCTTATTGGCTGGTAGATTGTACCGTGGCGGTAACATAATGTACTGGCAAGTCTGCCAAAACATAAACCTCAAGAGAAGGGGGGGCTAGGGTGGAGTTAAATCCTTGAAGTGTTTACCTACTTTTTTTTTTTTTTTTGTCTGTCTCGCACATTGCGGAATCTAGAACAAAAGCATATTAGGAAATGTACATTGTGTGCCAGGAATATGTTTTGTTTTTACTTACTGATTTGAGGAAGCTCAAGTGTTGTGACATTTTGCATGTTTTGTTTTTCTTACAGTATAACTTCATAAAAACTCTATTTTGTTCATTTCAATATTTTTTATCAAACTTTAAAAATGGTCTTTCTTGTTTTAATTTACATTTTTAGCATTTAAAATATGCTTTTTTCCAAAGAGAAATAATATAGCATATTTTATTTAAATATAAGGTGGTCGTATAGGCCAGCCACACAAAGACGATACAATGATTTAGGGATGTGTTTCAATCCCTGAGGGGGGTGGATCATTACAAGCATTAGGTCAGTTTATGCTGGGATGGGTTTCAGACAACTCTCACCAGATGTCCTGCCAACCCCCTCCTCCTCTTTGCGTAGTTTGTGTCAGGGGGGAGAGATCTGTGGCGTCCCGGTCTGAACAAAAGGAAAGGCTGAATGAAAACAACCCCAGTAGCTGCCTCAGCTGGGCCTAGGTAGTGTTTACAAGTGAGGTTTGATTTACAGACGGTGGTCAGACTCTATAGGGCCCCTTCTAAAGCTAACATGGAGATTTATGGGCACTCTCACTTGCATCATATAGCATACAATGTATTTGCCAACATATTGTAAAAGCTCTTCTGTGCAGCAAATAACATGTTTAGACTTCAGCAACTAGGTGAAATCTGTCACCACATCCCTCAGGTTCCCGCAAGCATTTATAATACCCTGTAATTTTTTTTTGGTGACTTTTGAGTGGATTGATTGCTGACTCAGGCGTGTGGCAGCAGCGCTGGGGTTTTTGGGAATGCGCTGGCCTGCAGGCCTCATTCTTGACCATGATACGCATTGTGTGCTCGTCTGCACGTTCTCAATAGTACTGCTAATCCAGGGAGCTGGAAGAGCCGCACAGAGTCAGGAAAACACAGAGGCCTCACATGGGGGAGGATGTGATTCAATGTCAACAGTAACTTTTGCTTGTGCATTTGGTTGTTGTACTCGGGGATTAAGTGAATGGTGTGGGCCCCTCATTGTCACTTTAAAAAAAAAATGTAAAGCAGTTTTTTGGGGGATATTTCATCCAAGAATAAAATTCAGTTTTTACTCACCTTCATGTTGTTCTAAACATATGACATTCATTCATCTGTGAAACAAAAAAGTATTTTTCTCTCCATACAGTGAAAGTGGAGGCAAAATCAGCATTAAACATTTAAATTTGCACATCAAATTATATATGTTTGCATTTCATACATAAAACACACTTGATAGTTCACTTTTTTTGGTGAACTATTACTTTAAAGTGGTTTAATTTGTAATCAGATTGTCACTTAGGCTACGTTTACACGACAACGGTGTAGTCAAAAACAGAAAAGTTTTTCCCTTGCGTTTTTAAAAAGTTTCACGTATACACGACATTTTCAAAACGATTCGCGTTTACACATATCCGCAAAAAACGGCCAAAAACACTGTATTACGTATTCCAGGCCAGTATGCCAGTGTCAACTGGTTAGTAAACAGTACCTGTAGGGAAGTGACAATTATGTGATGTAAATGATGCATCTCCGCTGTTGGTTGTAATATTGGTGAAGTAAATCCACACTTTGCTGAAGAAGCATTAGCAAACTCTTGAGCAGCAACAACAGTACCATGCACTCCGCCATTGTTGTGTATGTTTGTTCGCGCTTGCCTTTAAAATCGTCAGGTTCTGCACGTCTACATACCTAACACATACTACGCACATGCATGACGTCACCGTTTTCAAAGATTCCCATATTGGGTGTTTACACGGAAACGATAACGGTGCCATTTTCAAAAACTTGCACTTTGAAACCTGTTTTCAAAAATATGCGTTTTCAGTCCCCAAAACGTCGTTGTCGTGTAAACGAACAGTCAAAACACATAAAAAGTTTCCTGTGTTTGGCTGAAAACGTTGTCGTGTAAACGGCCCCTTAGATTAAGGGGCAGTTGTCACCTTAGGATTGTTGTTTCTCATTTGGCTTTGATCCTAACCTGCCATTTTTTTTTTCACCTCGTAGATCATTGAGAAAAGGCCAGGACACAGTAGGAGTCGTGTTTTCAGAGAGGTGGAAATGCTGTACCAGTGTCAGGGGCACAGGTAACCTATTCTTTATTCTTTTCACAGGCAATGAAAAATGTGTATGTTGTGCATTCTAATGCGGCAATGTGGTTTTAACTCAAAATGTTGTCTTTTGTCCACCCAACAGAAATATTCTGGAGCTGGTGGAGTTCTTTGAGGAGGAGGACAAGTTTTACCTTGTGTTTGAGAAGCTGAGAGGAGGTACGTGTGTTTTCTGTAGTGTTATGTTACTGTTGAGAAACACTACCCAGTCTCCCCTGGGCCCAAAGACCAGCCATGAGTAATTAAATTGAGAGCCCCGCCATTGGAATGTGAAGATCACGTGCCCCGGTTTTAAT
Organism: Sinocyclocheilus anshuiensis; assembly: GCF_001515605.1. Lineage (NCBI taxonomy): Eukaryota > Metazoa > Chordata > Actinopteri > Cypriniformes > Cyprinidae > Sinocyclocheilus > Sinocyclocheilus anshuiensis. The sequence goes on from NW_015538003.1 coordinate 712,305, forward strand.
GTGTAACAATGTGGTGTTGTTTTTTTAAGGCTCTGTCTTGGCCCACATTCACAAGAGGAGATACTTCAGCGAGCAGGAAGCCAGCATTGTGGTGCAGGACATTGCGAGTGCACTGGACTTCCTTCACAATAAAGGTATGAGAACACCGACTGGGAGGAGTGCTTTAGGCCTGGAAAAGGGAGATAAGAAGATGGTGTTACACATGGGGGATGGCTTTCTCTGGAGACAGTTGGGGAAGGGGAGGTTATGGGGGTTGTTGGAAATTGTATCGAGTTGATCATATTTCATCGACTAACTTGACGTTTTATTCCTGTCAGTACTGTTGGGTGAAGGGATGCTAAGCCAATTTTAGTAGCACTTGTCAACAAGCTGTTTTGGAAACATTCGCCTATCTTTGCCCCAGTCGACAATCCTCACTTAGCCTGAATACCACACTACTAACGCATGACTTGTGTTTGCGCTTTTGTAGGAATGGCCCACAGAGACCTGAAGCCTGAAAACATCTTGTGTGAACACGAGAAAAGGGTGAGTCTTTTACGACAGCATGTTTGCCTAGTTAGAGGCTCAGACTACACTTTGCATTTGTGGTAAAAGTTTAATCGGATGATTTGAGGTTTCCAAGCAGACTATAAATGCTCGATCATGCTCAGCAGTTGTGGATGGAGTCATTTCTGAGCAAAGGTTTTTCATCTGATTTCCTGTTGATGTGTTTCTTGCAGATTTCGCCTGTGAAGATATGCGATTTTGATCTTGGCAGTGGAATTAAACTCAACAGTGACAGTTCACCCATCTCCACTCCAGAGCTCCTCACTCCAGTAAGTGTCTTTGTGACCCTAAACAAAGTATTGCATTTGACTGAGAAACAAACATAAGCTGTTAACGGCCGTCTCCCTGTTGTTTTGAAGTCTATGGATAAGATATACACATTGTCAATGTCATTTCTTATCAGGAGGACCTGCTTTAATGCGATTTGACGATGTTGTGTGGTGTCAGTAGGGTAGCTCATTCTGATTGGCTGATTTAATCATTCTAAAGACAGTGATGAAGGAATGGTTTTATGACCCCAATTTGAAGAAGCCAAAATCTGTTTTGAGATAGTGGAGCAGCAGTATTGAGTCCATTCTTAATTTATCTACATCGACTTAACAAACTTGTTGCTAACTTGTGGCATACAACCTTACAACATTAAAACCAATTTTTGTTTCTTTCAAAATTTGAAATGGGCTTCATTATTCTAAGCTCTTGAGTTTAGTGTGTGTGTGTGTGTGTGTGTGTGTGTGTGTGTGTGTGTGTGTGTGTGTGTGTAGCCTACTTTCTTTTTCG
>NW_015538003.1:713730-714261 GCF_001515605.1 Sinocyclocheilus anshuiensis
GCTTCATTGCTTTGAATAAATGGGGCAAGACAGGCTAGAGCAGGTGATATGGCAGGGTGGACAGTGAGCAATCCTCAGCATGGGGCTTTCAGGGTAACCCGAGTTGGATCCAACAGCTTGTTGTAAAGACTATTTGTGGACTGAATAGTTGAAGGGTGAAAGGTTCTAGTGTATCTAGTCAGTAAACAATGTGGGGTTTGTCTTTATGCCCTGTGCTTGCTGATGGGCAAATAGTCTCGTGTGATTCTGCCATAGGGGAGAGGGTTTGATTTAATGCATTGCATGTATTTAAAGGTATATAACATTTAGTCATTTATTCAAACCTGTAGGACTTTCTTCTGCAAAACACAAAATCTGTCCATGTTCATTGTGTCCATATAATGTAAGTCAGTGAGATCCAGTGTTGTTCTTAAAAGTTAAAACGGTTAAAACCGTTAAATCATTCTTCAAAATATCATATTTTGTGTAAATGAAAAGCAGTCATACAGGTTTTGAACGACATTAATTTTTTATTTTGGGGGGGGGGGGGGG
>NW_015538003.1:733806-744814 GCF_001515605.1 Sinocyclocheilus anshuiensis
GGGGGGGGGGGTGAGTAACTATCCCTTGAACAATTCAGTCCTAGTTGCACACTTAGAAAGACCTTGAAGCTTCTAGATACAGATTTGTTAGAATGTTTTGTTCTTGGCTACTTTCATTTTTTTTTTTTTTAGTAGCATGCACTCATTCAGAGTTCCAGAAATGCATCTCCCTTTGTCAGGAATGTTGATCAGAAAGTTATTTGTGCTTTTTAAACGTTGAGCCAGTGTTTATATAGTTCCAATTTCTCAATTCCTTGTGTACTTGTGGAAAGCATGAGGAGGACAAGAATTCAACCCAAACAAACATTTTGGGCCTTTGTGCTCCAATTTCCTGTCATACCTTCTCCACAGTTTAGACTCCATTTCTCATTTGTTTTTGTCTCTGTGGATTTCCTCAAGCCTGTCTGGGCATTAGTCTTTCAGTCAGTGTTACCACCCCACACCTAGCAACTGTTCTGTGATTGGTTTGGTGAGAGGGAGGATGAAAGAGGGAGGAGCATCTAGTGCACTCTCTGGTCATGCACTCAACATGTTTTTCTTGGGCAGGATCCCAAGGATCTTATCAGGGTTTTTTTCACCGCTAGCTTGATGTTAACTTTTTGTCACTAGATTTCTTCGCTGCTTACGAAGAGTTTCCCTTTTTTAATTCCTTTCGTTTTACTCTTACCGCAGGCTTTTGTGGGTGCATGTAGTGTGCTCGTACCATAAATGCTTCAAGAAAGTCATGATTTCTGAGAAGTGCATGTACTTTACTTCCTGAACCATGCACAATATTGCTTTCTCTTGACAGTTTTGCACTGCATGTACTTCTATACTGTGTGTTAACCTATAACCACAGGGGAAATTCATACATGTATAGGTGACTCGCTCACTCAGCTGATGCATGCCTTACTGCCAACCACAAAAACACAAGACAACACACCGACTGCGCGACTGCTCAAGCCAGTTTGTCCTTCCTTGGAAAGCCCCATATATAATCTGCACGTGTTAGATGCTAGTGTCTGCAAGTGACTATGCTAGTCTTACAGCTGAAGTTTCTCGAATGTAAAAATCTGCTGCGCAGTTATCATTTAAGACCCCCCTCCCTCTTATCTCAAAGACAGAGATAGGCTCACAAGCAAGCCAGAGGGAATATACTTTTATACACTTGAATATACCACGTTTCCCTGGTTTCTAGAAATTGGATACAGTTTGGTACACAACTGACTAGTTACATGCTGTAGCAATGTATATGTAGCTCTGGATTGGTTGTTCTTTCTGAAAGTCTTTTGTTCAGGAGTGGGGGTGGTTGTGAAGTGTTCTCTTGAATGTGAGGGTGTTGAGAGGCAGTGAGCAAAAATAGCCGTGTCGATGGGGGTTGGGTGCAACAGTGGAAGCTTTTGTCTGCACTCGGATTCCTGCACTGCGAAATAGCATTACATAAGTGCAGGGAGGCGGAGCAACAATGGCAGCTGCAGAGCAGACCGACCACTTCCTTTAACTTCAGAGACACAAACCAAAACATGACCATGATGCACTTTAACACCTGTGAAAACATATAGAAGGGGGGTTGGTCATACCCGTCATTGAATTTGCAGCATTATTGTTTTATGCCCACTTTTGAACTTCAACCTCGTATGATAACATATTTATGAGTGTAAATTATTGTAAGTTGTTATATGGGCAAATTATGTAGGGTTCAGATATTGGCCTTGATGCGTTAGAACTGAAGTGTACGAATTCAGGGAAGGTCTGGGATTTGTGATCTCTTGGAAAAAACACTAAAGCAAGTTATTTTGTAACGCTGACCTCAGTCTGGATTGCATAATTATAGGGGCTTAATGCAGCAAGATGGCCCAGCCCATTGAGAAAAACTAAAAGAAACCCAGATCCTTCCAGAAGGGTCTTTGTCCTGCTGAACTACTGAACTGTTACTTCAGAGAGGTTCTATCCTTTTACATCAAAGATGTGTGGGTCTGTGAGCTGATGTTGCTGCAAACTCAGTGCGTGTTGCTGTTATGTAATAAAGCATGGTATGTGGGGGTTTTTTTGGACGCCCAATCATTTTTTTTCCTGTCCCAATGCATGACCTAGTTTTAGGAAGAGGTGGTCGGAGCCCGAACCGACAAAGCAGTCTGTGCTTGCATGACTCACTCATGATTTTTTTTTTTTTTTTAACTGTCGTCTTTCTTTCTCCAGGGTGCCTTTGACTGTCTCCCTTCCGCTATCCTGCTGCAAAGGTAAGCTGAGTTTGTGCCAGCATTTCTGCTAGTACATGCAGCTTGTAGCTTCCTCATCAAGCTAACCTTGCCCTTTCCTTCGACGCTCACAGGAATAGCAGCACTAGGGACCTGACGTTCTTTGCGGGCAAGGCTGTTGCCATGAACCGGCAACTAGCCAAGCAAGACGACCTAGAAGAACAGCAGCTGCAGGACTCCCCTCAGGTCGTTACAGCCGGTGCCACATCCATGCGCCTCTCCCCTCCCTCCAACTCCAAACTGGCCAAGCGCAGACAGAGGAGTAGCCTGCTGAAAGGAGCACCCGTGTCTGCCTCCGAGCTCAGGCAGCTCCTGGCACCGCTGGTCATTGTGGGAGACTATGCTTGATCGGTTGAGCTGGGCTCCCTGTGAACAATTTTCCAATTTCAAATGGACAAAGTATCTGATACCGTTTGTGCAAATCTCTCTCCGTTTCTTCTGCCCACTTGAATGAGACCCAGTCCTTTCCTACACAATGGTTCAGTTTGTGCCTGTTGCAAATCCAGTTTGCTTCTTTAAGCACTGGAGCAAAAGCTCCTACAGCACTTTGATCAGCTCTCGACAGCATAGGAATTACCTTGAGAGCTCGAGGCGAATGAACTGGACTCTGTTTAGGACAGAGATTGGGTTACACAAGCCATTCGGAAATTTGTCTAAAGGTAGAGCGTAAAATACCAGCTCAGACACCAAAGGTCTAATACCTCCCACCCCCCTTCCCGAACCTCTTTTTGTGCTGCTTCCACTGGATCCACTGTGAATTTTCTCTGTGAGAGATACAACTGCGTTTGTTTTTCAGGAACGTTCTTCCTGTGTGTGTGTGTATGTGCATATATCCCCCTCCCCTTCAGCAGATACTGAAGATACTGGTATGTGCTTATGCAACCCTGATGAAGGCTATTATGGCTTGCATTACTTTAGCAGAGATCTTGTATAAGTGGAGCGAAGCTCTGATAATAGTGCCTCACCTAACTTAATGCATCGCTGTCCTTCCCCCACAGCCTTGTAATTGCGTCAAGAAATCCCCCTGACCATTAAGAATAGCTAGTTTTTTCTCTGTTATTCAAGCACTTCCAGAGTGTGTCCTTATAGCTAGACTATCCCAGCAGTGTGCTTTCAAGACGTGGGTCCCCCTAGTTGAGGAACTGGTAAATCCATTTGATTTAGGGTGTATGTGAGGTTTTCCCAAGACTCCAATTGGAATTGCTGCATCAGATGCATCCAAACTCCAAACTCCAAACTGTAACGGTTTCCTGTAAATTTCACCTAAATTTTATCAATAACCGATAAGAGTGACTATAAACATTTCCGAGCACAACTGGGATTGAGTGCATGCTGGGAAGCGACCAGATGGTTGCACAAGCACACGTCTGCCAATGTGACCACATGAATGACGATGGTCGGTATCAGAGAGTACCCCACTGTAAGTGGGGTGATTATTGTACGGAAATATCGAACTATCAGATTGTGGATGCCACCAAAAAGCAAACTATATAAATATTAAGAGGGGAGGGAGAGATTATTTTCAAGTAACATAAAACAAAAAACAAAAACAAAAAAAAAACGAAAAAGCATTCCAGCAAAAGTATATATATAAAAAAAATCTAAACAAACAAAAAAAAGTCTTCCAAGAAAATGTAGCTGTATGAGTGAAATGGTCTAAGAAAGTTTACTTGGTTTTTTTTTTTTTTATATGTTAATGGTTGACTTCAATACAGAGTGTGCCACACTGATGTTTCAAACTTTGTTGAGCTTTGTTTAACTTTTTATTGAAAGAATATTATTTTCTATCTTATTTTTATGCAGGTGCTGTTCAGGTGGAACGTTTTCCCTTTTTATAGTTTTGTTACTTTATTAATGTTGATTTAAATGCTGTAAAGAGCGAGAAGAGTGTATTTGAATGTGACCGGAGTTAGGGGGAGAAAGGAAGGATTAAAACGAAGGAAGGAAAAAAGACGGAGTCATATAATCTGTACAGATCTGATGTTTTACTGTTTTTGTTCTTGCGTTGGAAATGTCTTCAGGGTTGTTTAAACTCCCCTTTTCTCTCAGAAAGCATTGGTGGCTTGATCGTTTTAGTAAGACGCAACAATTTTTGCCAAAGTGCACTCGTTTCTAAAGTCGAATGCACTGCGGTGTCTGGTAGTGCTGATCGTGAATAAGCTTTAGCCTTTCCCATGCCAATTCATAAGACACAGCATACTTGGTTGAGCTGAGCATAGACCATCATTCCCTCTCCGAGGTGCAGAAAGCATTTGAGTCCAGACGTCTGGATTCAGATTAAGTCTTTAAAAATTCTGCAAGCATTAGTGTCACCAATGGGAGTTCAAATCACCCAAGCATATGATCCTGTTGAATGTTTTCAGAGTGTCGCCCGTTCTGTCGTGTTGCTCTTGAGATGCTTTGAGAAACCTAATGGCAGTCCTTGGTTTTGAAGGGCCCATTATGCTGATTATTATGACACTGATTGTAACCTTTATTGATTTTTGTCTTTCTTTCTTTAAGAATCTTTTTACAGATGCATCTTTGTGGGTTTTTTATGTCTTATAGTAAGACTTGAATTGTATGTGCAGCGGTTTCCTCATGTTTTGTTCAAGAAACTTCTTTTGCTACGATGTACAAATGGCAAACAAAAATTTTCATAAGCTGAGATTTAAAGCAATCTTTGGTCTGGAAAGTTCCATTTCCACCACTTCTGTTCAGTATTTTATCTTTCTCCTTGGCTTTGGTATATTGCAGGTATCCCAAGTGTTTGGGTTTGTATTTTCTGAAGAGTCTGTGGCGCTTGGCTGGTCCTCTAAAGCCTGTGTGCCTCTGACAAAAGATTCACCACTCTTTTACCCATAATATAGTTATGGGTTGCCTTGTATTAACAGATCTGACTTGGATTCTCCAAAAAAAAGTGGGGGGATGACGGATGTAGATAGTTCTCATTCAATGTTCCTGTTTTACACAGCCCAATATTAGCCATTACAAACAAGTATCTTATCCTTTGTTTTCTTTTTCCCCCAACCCAAAGATAATTTGGATAAATTATTATGGGTTTTTTTATTCAAAAATTTTTTTTTCCAATCTAATGTGATCCTCTAGTCTGAAGGCTATTGTTTTTGGGGTGTTGTCAGCAACGCTTATTAAGAGCACTGTTTATCCATTTCCAAATTCCAAACTTTGTCCAAAATAATAATTGGGGAAAATCTGAAATAGGGTCTCATTTGGGGCAACAGGTATTGATTTAAAAAGCACTTTACTGTACCATGTGGTTGACTGCAGTTCACTCAAAGCTACATTTATGACTGTTGTGACAGAATTTTGTATTGTTTTGTACAAAACAAACCAACAAAAACGCAATAAACTGCTTTTAAACAATGTTCTTGTCTTGTGTTTCTGTAAAGCTGAACTTTATCAATCCCACCTCTGCCTGTGTTCACACAGAATCACGAGCCTCGTATCACATGCTGATACCGCAAACATTGACACTTCTAATAATGATCAAGCTCTTAGAAAAGGTTTTCAAAATGACTGATTCCGTTGACATAATCGCACAAGTCGCTATCACCTGAGCATGAGTCACATGGTGCATCACCTTACTAAGTCAACATGGCTAGAAGTGCTAATTTTTTTTTACTTGAACTTTACAGGGCCAAATGTTTCTTTAGAGAGTCTGGTGCAAACACTAAAAGTTAGCCAGCCTACGGTTGCCATGGATATCTCAGAGCAGTTTAGCAGCCTACTGTAAAAGTGTGGGTTGAACATGAACATGCGGAGAGAGTGAGTCAACAAACTGTTTGGATCACACTATTGCGCGTCCTCAGATTCACAAGTGAGCATAAACTGAGGGCCATTATAATTTTGTTGGTATATATTAACATTATTTATATAATCAGAACTTTATTTATAGCATACTTATCAAAGTACTAAAATGGACTAAGTACTAAAAATGTGAAATGTGAAAATTTATATTTTAGGTGGTTTTCAACCATTTTAATTGAGTTTTTAGGTTAAATGGCCCTGCAGTGTGACAAATCAATTTTCTAAACAAATATTTACTTACAATATGTAATGTAGTCTGTAAATTAAGATGAGACTGTAAAAAAAACTGCATGTAGAATAATTAGAAAATTGTTGCATGAGATGGCATTTAAGTGTGTGTGCAATAATAATAATAACAGCAATAAGTTATTCTATTATTATTATTATTAATAAAAATAACCAAAAATGCACTGTCATGTTCACACACACACACACGACGGTAACATGACTACATTTTTAGTTATTTTTAATAATAATAATAATAAATATTATTATTATTACAAATAACCAGAATGCAGTCTCTCATGTTTTGCACTATGATAATAGAGGTTCATACCTCTTCATACCTATTACGTACTATGGTATGTCTCCATCTAGTGTTAGATGAGCACTTTCTTTCACCAATGACCAATTCTCTCTCATTGGATACTGGAGACTGTTTGAGGTAATTATCCTGTCACTTAAGAAGTGGTTCCCAACCCTGGTCCTGGAGGCACCCCAACACTGCACATTTTGCATGTCTCCTTTCTCTGACACACCAATTTCAGGTCTTGGAGTCTCTACTAATGAGCTGATGATCTGAATCAGGCGTGTTTGATTAAAGAGACATGCAAAACCTGCAGTGTTGGGGTGCCTCCAGGACCAGGGTTGGGAACCACTGACTTAAGATATGTTATGTGTTTAAAAATGTAAGCCAGGGGTGCCCAGCCCTGGTCCTGGAGCTCTACCTTCCTGCAGAGTTTAGCTCCAACCCTGATCAAACACACCTGAACCAACTAATTAGGGTCTGAAGGAGCACTTGATAATTACAGACAGGTGTGTTTGATCAGGGTTGGACCTGAACTCTGCAGGAAGGTAGATCTCCAGGACCAGGGTTGGGCACCCCTGATGTAAGTAATTTACCAATGATAAATCAGGATTTGAATTGGATTCAGATTATACCGTTTCTAATAGGCTGAGAAGTCCTGCTAATTAAGAGTTGGAATGGCATTCAGGTGTGCACACTTTTATAAAAGTGAGACCAAAAGTATTACAAGAAGGTTTGGAGTTTGGAAAACTAAGAAAAAAAAAAAAAGGAATTCTGTGTTGGTTAGTATCCGAATGAGGGGTGTTTGTGGATTATATTTGCACTTCGCTTTTGCCTTTGATTCAAATTATACCTGGTTTCTAATAGGCTGAGAAGTCCTGCTAATTAAGAGTTGGAATGGCATTCAGGTGTGCACACTTTTATGAAAGTGAGACCAAAAGTATTTCAAGAGAGTTTGGAAAAGAAAACAAGAAAAAAGGAATTCAGTGTCTGTTAGTATCTGAATGAGGGGTGTTTGTGTATTTTATTTGCACTTTGCTTTTGCCTTTGTTATTGGACTCACTTGCAAATGTGTAATTGAATGCATAAGGGTGAGTATTGTTTCACTATTAACTGATTATTTTATTTTTTTTATTCATCTATTTAACTTTTTAAAATGTATTCCTACTAGAGCTCCTACAAAATGCAAGAAGTGTTCTGAATTCAGTCATTATCCTGCTGGGAAGGGGAAAAAACTACTTAAACCAAGCTAAGATTGTTTAAGACTTTGATTGGTCCTTTGTTTTAAACTGGTCCAGAAAAATAGAAATAAAAAATAGAAAATCCGGACAATGCAACTATTGGTTTACTTACTGTTGTCCAAACTAAGGGATCTACTACTTGACTTTTAGAATAAACCAGATGGGTTTTTTTCCAGCTTGTTGCAGACGGAAGAAGCTCAATGGTGGATGAACAAATTGAATGCTGTTTTCAATTTCTAAAATTAAAGCTATTTTGTGTGTCGTGTCAGTTATTATGAACCCTTCTCAACGTGTGCACTTCTTCACACTCACTTGCCCTATAAAATGACATTGATATTATATAACCTTCATTAATGGGCATGCTGTTGCACTTAACTCGCAACGAAACTCAAATTATTAATTTAAAAGATAAAGTCTAAAGTAACATGTTTAAAACACTAATTTAAAATGAAACAACTGCTTTATTACAGAATGCAGAAGCGCGACGCAGATGCCATGCTAAATATTACAGGCAGATGGTTCGGTCAACTATATTACGTACAGAACGCGACGCGAGCTGGGGGCCTCGCGGCGGTTGTCTGTCGCGCATAAAATATGGCGTCGTAGGAAGTCTGTTGTTGTCTGAAAGAAAGTGGCAACAAACGGATATGCAAATAACCACGCATGTAGTGACTAAAACATACCAGTTAAAAGGCAGATAAAGTGACCGTGGTTATGAACCGCGATGTTGAGATCTACGGGTTTTTTTCGTGGGATTGACTGCCCGTTTTATTGTGAGCGTAATAAGGGAAAAGCCGGTGTAGATGGGTGCACCAGACCCTACTGTCACTTCAGACACAGCAAACAAAGACGAGGCTCCTCTGGGATATACGACATCAAAAAGACTAAAGCGCTTTCTGCGAGTCCAAACGGTGAATTAAAATGTCTTTGTGGTGTCATGTTTTCCTTTTGTTCAAGTTCTCTTTGGGTTCATGTACATTTAAATGCACAGAAGCGTTCTGCTGAGGAACAAAGAAACCAAAAACAACCCCAAAATTGTACTGCCATATGTCAGAGAGTCCAATTTATAATTTAATAATAAACTATATGTATATATAGCTCTTACTGTTCTCAGGAAACTTTGATGCCTCAAAAATAGGTAGTAACTTGGAAATGTTTGCTTTAGTTTTATGAAATTGTTTCTGCAGTTATCTGTGCGTGTGTATATATTTGTTTTGATTGTTTCAATTTCTATACATATATATATATATATATATATATACACACATACAGGATACATTATATATTGTTCTGATTCTGTGATTACTTTTTTAACTGTATCATTTAAATCATGTGACTTTTGTTTACAGATCAAGGATATGATCCATTCAGTCCAGAGGTTGTAAGACCGGGTAAACATTATAATGGGGAGCCACCGTCGAGCCTGTCGACGGGACAGGATGTGGACCTGGGCACCATGGAGCTGGAGTTGGTCAATCGGGCCATTGAGGCTGTTCGCAATGAGATGGAAAGGGACAAGAAGAAGCTTTCTCGGATCGGCGATCAGGAATATGAGCCGACCACAAGCTCTGTTAAGAGACCGAAACCCACTGCATCATCCCATCAGGGCTACGATCCTGGGAGCTATCAAATGGGCCAAGCTAGTGAATACACCCCATCCCCTCGCTCCAGCAAATACACTTTGGACTCCGAGAACAGCAGTACCAATGCACTGGAATATGTGCCCACTGCTGTCTCCAAAACAAGCATTAAAAAGGCATTACCTCCACCACCGTCCCGTGTAAAGTGTAAATACACTCTGGATAATTCCAAACCAACCTCAGACATGGAGTACGACCCTCTCTCGAACTATTCAGCTAAGCCGACTGTTAAAGAACAGAGGACTTTGTGTTCAGAGGGAGAGGGGAGAAAGAGGTTTTACCCTGAAAAACAAGGGGAAGATGAGGAATACGTTCCAACGGCGAAGAAACCTAGGTCGACGTTACCTAAGGCAGATGTCCCGAAGTACACTGCAAGTTTCTCTGAATCTGATGAGGAAAGTTCTGGGACAGAGTATCGCCCGACATCCATAAGCCGAATGCAGCGCAAGGGAATCAACATCAGCTTAAAACAGGAACAAGTGTCAGGTGTGAAGGGACAGCAAAGAAATCAGGTGTCTAAAACTGACAATGTTTTCTCACAGAGCGAATCAGATGATGTGGAGTCCCAGGATGTAGACTGGACAGACAAAAAGATGCCTGTGAGTCAGTTGAAAAATATACAATCTGATAAACTGAAAAAAGAGGAGCAAGAATCCAATAAGAAGACTCAAAGTTCAAGTGCAGACAAGACATCGAAGAATTTAAGTCAAAAAGACAAGAACCAAAGTAAAAGTGAGGACAGAGTCAGTAAGTCCAAGGAAAAGCTGCGGAAAGACGGAACGAAGTCAAAGAGTACTGAGGAAAAGAACAAGAAGATAGTTAAGATAAAGAATGAACATAGCCACAAGGAAAAAGATAGAGGAAGTGGTGACATCAAGAAGCCCAAAATGGACAAGCCTGTGAAAACCAATAAGGTGTCGTCCAAAATCAAAGACCAGAAGAATGGTAAACTTGAGAGCAGCACAAAGGACAAGGACAAAAAGAAAAGCAGCCATGGGAGCAGCAGCAGCACTAAAGACAAAAGCAAAAAAAGCAGCTCAGTTGTTGATCCCAAAGAGGCAAGTGAGGCCAAACAGAGGAATCTGAGCCACATTGACTTGTTCGGTGCTGAGAGTGCTGAAGAGGATGAGGAAGACGAGAGGATAGTGAGGAAGTCAGCTTCTGCTTTTAAACGGGGAAGCCTCATGAAGAATAAGAGGAAAACGTCTGAAGATACATCATCATCATCGGAGGATGACTCTGAAGTGGATGATGACGATGATGGTGGTGGTGATGAAGCAGTGGACTACTCCTGTCTGCAGGATGAGATGGAGTATGACTCGGACCCGATGGAGGAGTGTCTGCGGATATTTAACGAATCCAAAGAGGTGAAGACGGAAGATAAAGGGAGACAAGCTAAGCAGGTACCACAGAGTTTTTATTTATTTCTCTAGGTTTGATAATCATTTTGGTTACTCTAAAAAGCCTTTATGGGGGTTTGAGGAGGTTATGCAAATTTTTGCTGTCAGTGGAATTTTCTGGGTTTTCTGTTGCAACTGAAGTTTCACTTTCTTGTGT
>NW_015538003.1:745046-756960 GCF_001515605.1 Sinocyclocheilus anshuiensis
TTATTTATTTAACAAAAATTATACTTATTCAGCAGGGGCTCATTCATTTGATCACAGGGACAGTAAAGACATTTATAATGTTAAACTGCACAACCTTTTAACATTAATAATAATAGGAAATGTTTTTTAAGCACCAAACCAGCATATTAGAATGATTTCATAATGGTCATGTGACACTGAAGACTGAAGTAATAATGCTAATAATTCAGCTTTGCCTTCACAGGAATAAATTACTTTTTAAAATATATTACTACAAAAAGCATTTATTTTTTAAATTGTATTAATATTTTACAATATGACTTTTTTGTATTTTTGTGTTTTTGAGCAAATAAATACAGCATTGGTGAGCGACTTTCAAAAATGTATATAGATTATTGTTTAGATTTATATAGATTATTGTTATTATTTATCTGGCACAATAACATACCATAATGTGAATTACCAGTATTAATATGATGTGGAAAAAATGGCTGTTGCTTGTTGGGAAAAGTAGGTCATTACTGGATTCTCTGTTTTGAAAACACCTGAGGTGTTGTACTGAAAAATGCAGACAAGGAAGTGTTACTACTTTTAGATAGTTAGATAGTCACTCCTAACACTGCTTTAAGTGCCCTAAATAATCAAGATTCCAATTAGAAATAAGGTTCACCTAAATAAATTAAATGATAAATCTCTACTTGTGTTCAGAAATTGCAGTAGAACAACTGTTTAATAATTGTTGTAATAATTTTCTTCATTCAGTCCGAGTCATCGCTGAACGCTGTGCCGATGCTGCAGCGGAGAATGACAGCGCAGGAGATCTGTTACCAGCGCATACAGAAGGCCCAGCAACAGGCAGTACAGCTAGCTGCTGCAGTAAAGGCAGCGTCTGCATCGACCAACCCAAAACTGGGGCTGTCTGGAGAGAAACGGCGGGTGGCACACCGGCCAAACGCCTCCTTGCCCTCCTCAAAGCCTGGTATGAGGGTTCTACATTCACTTACAGCAGGATTAAGAATTAGGAGTTAAAAACACATGTTTTTTTGTAGGGCTAGCTGATGCCAGCAGTCGGGTGTTGTCACCCACCAGGGTGGCGACCGATCAGCTTTCAGTCAAAGCTCATACATCGACAGGCATCCTGTCAAAGACCACATCCACTACAGTGCAGAAAAGAGTGGCGCACACCCCCACCATGAAGGTAACGTCGCCCTATAACAGAACTATAATGGTGTACTTGTGGAATGGAATGTCCCCAATAAACACTCTCTTTTCTGCCCATCACAGAGCTCTGCCATGAAGCGTCCTGTCATTCCTGCAGATTTTGGGGCCAAGGTGCCCACTAATGTCCGCCAGCGTTACCTAAACATCTTCATTGATGAGTGCCTGAAGTTTTGTTCCTCTGAACAGCAAGCTTTTCAGATGGTATGTCATCCAGCCTCTATAATTCTGTCATCATTTACTCACCCTCATGCTGATCCTAATGTGTATGAGTTTCTTTCTTTTGCTGAACACAAAAGAAGATATTTTGAAGAAAGTTGGTGATCAAAGAGTTGATGGTATTCCACTGTATTTTTTCATACTATGAAAGTCAATGGCTACCGTCAACTGCTTGTTTACCAACATTCTTTTTTCATTTTTGGCTGAACTATCCCTTTAATGTCAACTCCCTTATATATATTGTTGATGTGTATATTCTGGATGTCTTCTTCACTCTCAGGCTCTGGAGGAAGAGAAGGTGGTGTATGACAGGAGCAGCAGTAAGAACATCTACCTGAATGTAGCTGTGAACACACTGAAGAAACTTCGCAGCAAGAGCACACCTACGTACCCTGCCATCAGTGCGGAGGTGGAGGAGGAAGAAACAGAAAGCACTTTAACTACTCTCTTTCCTGGCCAGAAGAAGAGGGTGTCACACTTTAAAGCTCAAGGAAAGGTTAGTGTTGGAATGCATGTTCTGACATGGCTGACATATTCTCTCCTCTGTTATTGGTTCCCTGCACTTCATATTTGCATATTAGCTATATTTGGTGTGCAGCAGTTAGACCATAAGCAAGTCAAGACAGAATATGTAGTAATTTATCGTAATTTTAATTTATATATGTATATGTATATTATGCTGTTCAAAAGTTTGGAGTCAGAATTAAGAATATATACCTTATATATATTGTTGATGTGTATATTCTGGATGTCTTCTTCACTCTCAGGCTCTGGAGGAAGAGAAGGTGGTGTATGACAGGAGCAGCAGTAAGAACATCTACCTGAATGTAGCTGTGAACACACTGAAGAAACTTCGCAGCAAGAGCACACCTACGTCTCCTGTCATCAGTGAGTCTAACACAAACACGCAGATTAATACTCCTGTTATGCTGTCATTTCCTTTTTGTATTTATTTGCTAATTAGCAGATGTTCATCTGAAGTGACTGAGGGTACACTAACCCTGGGGTTAAGAGCCTTTCTCAAGGGAATAACAATAGTTTATCTGTTTTGTCATTAATCTGCCACCAACTGTTATATTCAGTGTTTTACACTGATATTGATCATGAAAGAGAAAGAGAAGATCCAAAAGTCTGGGACCATATTGAAAGTCTGAAATTCAAAATCTGATTTATACCTGGGAATAAGCAAAGCTTTAGGATTTTAGGATTTTGAAAAATCTAAACTAAAAAATGTTATGATGCTAATAAAATAATAAAAAAAGATGTAACATTTGATTAGTGGCCTAATAATAATGCAGCATAAGCAGATTTGTGTAGTTCATAATGCTTATGCTGTTGTCAGATTGACATAAAAATGAGATTCTGAAATTAATGTAAATTCCACTCAAATTGTTATGCTGAACAATTTAAAACTAAAATTACATTTAAAAGAATGTATTATAAATTACATTTATTTTCTTTATAATGTAATTAATTTCTGTAATTTAACTGTAATTAAAATATCTAGTATTATTTATAGATTTATTTACATTTAGTCATTTAGCAGACGCTTTTATCCAAAGCGACTTACAAATGAGGACAATGGAAGCAATCAAAATCAACAAAAGAGCAATGATATACAAGTGCTATAACAAGCCTCAGTTAGCTTAATGCAGTACACGTAGCAAGGCTTTTTTAAAAATTATATAATAAAAAGAAAACGGATAGAAAAAAAAGAATATAGCAAGCTAGTGTTAGAGGCCTTTTTTGCTTTTGGTAATTGTATAATAAATAAAAAGATTAGAGAAGCTAGTGTTAGTTTGTTTTTGTTTTTTTTAAAGAAAACAAGCAGTTCGTAAATGAATAGAGTGCAAGTCTAAAAGGGGCAAGTTTTTTTTTTTTTTTTTTTAAGAATATAATTAGAATTTATGTTATATGTTATTTCTCAGAGAGCCCAGCTGTATCTGTGAATAGAAAGTCTCAGTCCCATGAAGGAGTACTTGGTGGAAGACTTGCTGCCACAACCAGCTACACAATCAACCGCTCCGGTAAACAGCAGGATGTGGACCCTAAAGGTACCTCACTACCACTTAAGTGTTATTCTAGCATTATATAAATATTATTATATTAATTATTATTAATTTTATTACATTTAATTTCTAGTTATCTTTATTTGTATTTCATGTTTAGTTATAATAATTGTAGTACTTGAACTTATTTAATTTTGCTTAGTTTCCAAAACAACATTTCTAATTTTCATTTAGGTTTTTTTAAGTTTTAAGTTTTTCAGCTACTATTTATTTTCAGCTTTATTTCAATAGATGAAAACTATTTTTATTAGTTTTAGTTAACAGTAACAGCACTCTACCACCCTTTTTTCTGATCTCACCCATGTCTGCATCATGCTGTTTTCAGGTGCCATTCTTTACAAAAAACAGAAAAAATATGCAATGACTGAAGAACAGCTGCAGGAGCATGGCTACCCCAGACCTCACCCCGAGATGTCGGGTCACGCTGTTGTCCATAACCAACCAGAGAAGAAAAACAATGACCGTTAGTTTTGTTTTTATTGTCTTAGACCAATTTCTTGATGATGCTACTTCACAATACACCTTATAACAAAGAGCCAAACCACTAGGTGGCACTACGCTTAAACTTTTAGCACCTAATCAGCCAATAGAGTTTTTTTATGTACTCATTGAACATAAGTTGCATTATTTTAAACATCTGTACATTTGAAAATATCTTCCCTCCATAACATTTGCACTCTTGATTCTGATTAATTGTCCTGTATCTCTTCCTTAGCTTTTTCCAAAATCTGTTGTCGATGTGGCGCCGAGTACAAGATAAACGCTAATGGCAGCTGTGTGCGTAAGGAGGAGTGCAGTCACCACTGGGGAAGATTACGCAGAAACAGAGGTGGGTATGTGTACGTGTAAGACAGGATGAGTTTTCTGCAATGACAATATGCTTCATGTATTTCACTGTATATGTTGCTGCTAACACTGACTTGTTTTTGTGTCTTACGTAGTTCCAGGAGGTTGGGAGACACTTTACAGCTGCTGCTCTGGTGCAGTTGGTTCTCCTGGATGTGAAGTGTGTAAAGTAGGTATCATCGTGGATATGCAAATATTGGACCTACCACAAAAATGTCCTAAATCTAAAATAAGAAATTTTCCTAAATCCGAACCTAAACTAAGATTTAAAATTTGCTATGTTAACCTATAAAACATAATGGATTATGTGTTATAGATAATATCAAGTAAATGTAGTTATTTTATACATCTCACATTGCATCAAAAACGCAAAATGCAGAAATCATTGCAAATCTGCAATAATAAAACATCTCCCTCACACTACACTAATTATTTTGTCATGAATATATCCTCTGATATGGTGATTAATAAATAGACTTTGTTTTTCATACGTAATAATGTTTTTGCTGATGGCAGACATATTTCTGTGAGGGTACAGAAGATAAAATAGTTTGCACACGCTGCCTTAAGATATCTTTTAGGTTCAGAAGTCTTTTGCTAGTTGAAGGAGGCAAAGCTTTTAAAGGAACACTCCACTATTTTTGAAAATCGGCTCATTTTCCAACTCCCCTAGAGTTAAACAGTTGAGTTTTACCGTTTTCAAATCCATTCAGCCGATCTCCGGGTCTGGCGGTAACACTTTTAGCTGTAGCTTAGCATAGATCATTGAATCTGATTAAACCGTTAGCATCTTGCTCAAAAATGACCTAAAGAGTTTCTATATTTTTCCTATTTAAAACTTGACTCTTCTGTAGTTACATCGTGTACTAAGACCGACGGAAAATGAAAAGTTGCAGCTCAACTGCGTAATATCCTTGCGCCTGCTGCACCCATGGTACGGCAGCAAAAACTCTGAAGTAAATTTTGAGCGAGATGCTAAAGGTTTAATCAGATTCAATGATCTATGCTAAGCTGCAGCTAAAAGTGCTACCGCCAGACCCGGAGATCGGCTGAATGGATTCGAAAACGGTAAAACTCAACTGTTTAACTGTACGGGAGTTGGAAAATGAGCATATTTTCAAAAATAGTGGAGTGGTGTGTTTAGAGTAAGTATTATAGCCTACTAAAAGTATGTTCAGTAATGTGTCTCTGAGGTCTCTGAAAGATTAGAATACCTGTTTTTGCTGTTCCCTTTTCCTTTAGCAACATGTACAAGATGGCCGTAAAGAGTCCTTGGATGGTTTTGTGAAGACTTTTAGCAAACCGTTGCCAGTAGATGGAAATGGAGGTGTCTATGCCTTGGACTGTGAGATGGTGAGAATAACAGTTATTCAAATGCTCCCACACTTATTTTAGGTGGATATAAAAAGCGTTATGAAGAAAACAGGATGCATTCTAAAGTCTGATATTAAAGATACTACAAGCCGCTCTAACCCTTTATTGAATCTAACTAAATACTATAACCTTTTTCATCTCGATACTTGTTTTATAGTGCTACACAAAGCAAGGTTTGGAGCTGACCAGAGTAACCGTCATTAACTCTGACCTCAAGGTTATCTATGACACATTTGTCAAGCCAGGCAGCAGATTGGTGGATTACAACACACGGTAGGAATTGTGTTAAGAGATCTGCCATTCATTTGCCTTTCAGTTTTTCTAGTTTCAGTTACACCCGTTTGTGTTTCATCCAGGTTTTCAGGTGTGACACAGGATGATCTGGAGAACACCACCATCACCCTGAGAGATGTGCAGGCGGTGCTGCTGAGCATGTTCAGTGCAGAGTCCATTCTAATTGGACACAGTCTTGAGAGTGACCTGTTTGCGCTCAAGGTACACCCAAACACTAGAGCTGCACGATTAATCGGTAAAAAAAAATCTCAATCTCGCATTCAAACAACCATGTGATCTCATTTCTAAATAACAGTGATTCTCCTGTGTATTAAATATTTGAAAAATCCATACCGGAACATTCAAATCTGCATTCGCGCTGCCGCTGACACAGGGAGAGCAGTTACCATGTTTAGATAAGAAATAGCTTCACAAACAGACTTTTCAACCACAAAGTATTATTTCTCTCTTACAATCATTCATATTATCACAGAAATACTGGGATTTAAGTTTATAGATCCAATATAAACACTGATTGTAGCGATCAAAATAAAGAAAATCTCAGCTTTTGAAAGTAATTAGCGCTTCAAATAACGTTTGTGTTGATTACATTGTTTCGCCACTAGGTGGCGACAAGTGACTGTTAAAATGTATTTGTATTTCATATTTTACTGAAATAAGTGAAGTATTAAAGGGGTCCTATTATGCTCTTTTACAAAGTCTTGATTTTGTTTTGGGGGTGTACTAGAACAGGCTCTCATACTAGGTTGTTCGAAAAACACATTATTTTTCACATATTTTACATTATTACAACACCTCTCTCCTCAGTCTGGCATGAACGGCTCGAATAGTTCCTGTATCAAATGAAGGCCCGCCTTCTGAAATACGAAATGTGCTGTGATTGGTTAGCTGGGCCAGTGTGTGCTGTGATTGGCAGCACTCGGCACCTGGTCGGGAAATGTCATGTCCCTTACCATAGCCGCCTGCAAGCTTCAGTGTAAATATTGCATCAAAATTAAATAAATTTGAGCACGATTTAAGCCCGGATGATTGTAACCACTCTAAGTTGGTCTGCCTTGGGAAAGCTAGCGTGTCTCCGACATAGTGATAACACTCATTGCCTTCTCTAGTCACCCCTTTAATGAGTGAGTCATTGAATCATTCATTCAAATACATTTTTCATAATTTTAATATTAAAAATTGGTTCATTAAATATAGACTGCAGCATTTAATATTTTGTCACAGCCTCTAGAAAATAATACATTATTTTGTTAAGTTCAGAGTCGTGGGAGAATTGTCTATTGTGACAAAAAGAAAATCGTGATTTTCAATTTATCCAGAATCGTGCAGCTCTACCAAACACTAATTGTACTGTCTTTATAATAATCCAAAACCTAGTGTGTTGCCTGCCTAGACATCATTTTTAGGAATTTTAAGCGTGCTTGTAATATAAAGGCTTAATAAAATACCTAAATATTGTAAGCTTGCAGAAGTTTATGCAATAAGGTAGCGTACTAGAGTTTGGAACAGTGCCATTTTTTGTCTTTTAATCAGTGTTTATTAACATCTGTGTTTACTAGCTTATTCACAGCATGGTTGTGGACACCGCTATTGTGTTTCCTCACCGCCTGGGTCTGCCCTACAAACGTGCCCTGCGAAACCTTATGGCCGACTACCTCAAACGCATTATACAAGACAACGGTGAGGATATTAGTAATCTGCACTAATTTGCATCATCTGCATTAATCCAACAAAAATGTACTGGATTTCACCCAGGAAAAAAGGACAATTGAAAGTATAAAATTCAGCTCATTAATAAGGACAATTAAGTTTTTTTTTTACATTGTGATATTGTCATCAATAACTGTACTGCATGTATTGTCATTAGTATTGTCCCATTACTGTCTAGACACAATAATTTGTTTATTAAATGAGAATAAATTAAATTCAGTACAACAAATGCTACCATTATATAAATATTTAACAATTTAAATAAAATACATCATCATGCTACTGAGAATTTGTCGTAAAATGGGCTTAATTTTCTATATAAATATACTTCAATATATATATATATATATATATATATATATATATAGTAATTTAGCCAATGGAAGCAATCAAAATCAACAAAAGAGCAATGATACGCAAGTGCTATAACAAGTGTCAGTTAGCTTAATGCAGTACATGTAGCAAGGCTTTTTTTTATTATGTAATAAATAAAAGGAAAACGGATAGAATAGAAAAAGAATATAGCAAGCTAGTGTTAGAGGCCTTTTTTTGCTTTTGTTAATTGTATAATAAATAAAAAGAAAACAAATAGATAGAATACAAAAAGATTAGAAAAGCTAGTGTTATTTTTTTTTAAGAAAAACAAGCAGTAAATGAATGGAGTGCAAGTCTAAAAGGGACATTTTTTTTTTTAAAGAATAGAATTAGAATACAGATTGCTAGAGTTAGAGCGTCAAATAAAGATGGAAGAGATGTGTTTTTAGCTGATTCTTGAATATATATATAATTGTTTTTTTGTGGTTTAATCTGACCTGGATATGAGATTCTCCTTAGCTTAATTCACCATTCATCTAGCTGAGGAAGGAATGTATTATAATAATAGTGTATTATCAAACCCACATAATAACATGTGACACATAAAGGCTCTAAATAACATGCTCTGGACTGTCTCTGTGTTTCATGACTCGTTTCCTGTCTCTTTACAGTTGGAGGGCACGACTCCAGTGAAGATGCCCGGGCCTGCATGGAACTCATGATCTGGAAGATCAAAGAGGATGCCAAGGTGAAGAGATGACCTCTGACCCTGCCAGTTGTCTCACACTATGTTACGACCTGGAATGATTTTCGATGAACAGAGCGTCATAGAGGAAGAGTCACTGAAGCTCTTCATAATAGGCCGTGCGTCACTTGGGTCGGATAAACTGCGTCAGAGTAAATGCTGCAGTTTGAATGAAGGGGGAAAGAAAGAGATGGACTGACACAAAGGGGAGGAGACCTGGACGGATAATGTGATAGATTGCAAAGCCTAGACCACCATGGCACCTAGCAACCAGAGCTAGTGCCCTATCAAACAAGCAATCCTAATTCCCACCATGCTAAAACTGACCTAGTAATGGCCAATATTATGACAAGTGGACATAGATTGGGGTGAGGGTAATTAACCTTTTGTTGAGTTAAAGTATTCTCTATTTTTTTCATCAGTATTTTTACTTTTTCAAAGACCCTAGTCCCCCAAATCATCGATTGTGATGGTGTTTTAATTTTCACTTTAGGTGATGTGGCTCCTGGAAGGTCTATGTGTTGCACTCTAAGGTTGTTTGTGATATAGATGTATATTAAATCCACAATTATACTTGAAACCATGTTTTTTCAGCACTGATGTGATGTCACTTCCTCTAGTAATAATGTATAGCAATCCACATACTCAAAAACAGTGTCTTGTCTAGCTGCGAATATGTAAAACTAGATCACTTTGGCATTTTCATGATCCAATGCCTTGTAAACCAGACTCAGTATTCTTATCTGTACTCAAATTAGTACAGTTTGTTTATGCGTTCAAATTTGTTGATTTATTTTTGTGATTTTACACACAAATCATGAGCAGACAGGACAATAAGAAAAAAAAAAAAAAAAAAAAAAAAAAAAAAAACGAGGGCAGGGTTTGGGGGAAAAATGACAGTGAAGACTTTTATATATTAATTTTTATTTCTGATTCAAGAATTCTGTTTCTAATAAATGCTGTGGAACTTTCTATTCATGTTGATATTTATAAGAAATGTTTCTTGAACACCAAATTAGCATATCAGAATGATTTATGAAGGACTAAAGACTGGAGTAATGGCTGCTGAAAACTCAGCTTTGCCATCACAGGAATATAAATAACATTTTAAAGTCTAATAAAATAGAAAATTTATTTTAAATTGTAGTATTTCACAGAATTACTGTTTTTACTGTATTTCTTAATCATATAAATGCATCCTTGGTGAACATAAGAGACCTTTCTTGGAAAAATAACATCATACTTCTTATCTGTACTCAAATTAGTACAGTTTGTTTATGCGTTCAAATTTGTTGATTTATTTTTGTGATTTTACACACAAATCATGAGCAGACAGGACAATAAGAAAAAAAAAAAAAAACAGTTTACTTTGCTTTACTTTTTAATTCACTTTAATTTGTATTAAGCAGTTCAAGCTATTAAATGCAGTATATTGTAAACTGACACACTAAATGTCACGTCATTCATTTAGGCCTGCCACTTTAAACGCATTACTTTTTAAAAACTACTAAAAACATACCTTTCAATAACTGTCAAAACTAAAGATCAAGATGGCTGTGCAGTGATCTGTAATGTTACTAAATGGATTGACATTAATGCCATGTGCTGTAAATAAGTTGTATCTAAACTGTTTTTGTAGCGGTTTAGTTTTGTTTTCTATTAAAATCTATAAATAAAACAAAAATCACAGTATTACAGTATTAGTATTACATATTTAAAAAAGTATGTACATATACAGTGCCATTTAAAAGTTTGCTGTCAGTATAAGATTTATGTGTGTGTGTGTGTATTTCAGCAGCAAATGGACAGGTGAATACGTCCAACTAAATTTCTAAACACACGTTTGTCAAGTCTTTTTTTAGAATATTCTCTGATCTTTTATCCTAACCTGTCTGTTCCACTTCACCATCTTCCTCCAGTTATTTTGAATGTCTATATATGAGATCTTTTCCAGCAGGTGCCTGACTAAGAACTCTTTCTTCAGCAGCTGTTTTCTCGGACAACAAAATGACACAAAGAGCCTGTGGAGGCATAGAGGGGAGGTCTATTGTATCCCGCTCACTCCAGGCCCATGTGTTTACCCTGGGCCCCAGCCATCTCATGTCACAGACCCGGACCCCAGGTATTAAAAACTGCGGCAGGATCAATATCTCGCACAATGTCCGGGTGGCCGGGATGGGGGGCGGCTCTCACTGTGTTTATCGAGTGATTTAAAGATCTGAGCATGTGCAGTGAAACGGCTTAAAATCTTGTTCATTATCAAGTTCGATCAGTCGCTCTTCTGATCACCTTTGACTGCTGGGGTCACCAGAGAAGAGGAGAGCCGCTCATGGCCAAATGGTAGTGTTTTTGCCATTTGGTTTGATATTTAGTCATCTAATGAAATGATATTCATACATTTTTATATGATAAGACATGCTTTTTGTGAGCATCACTAAGCACCAAGCAAGATTAAGTAAAATCGGTCAAAACCTGCAACCCCAAAGAACTGCTTATCATATGTCATTAGCCCATTGTAAAATCTTGTCACCTAATTAGGTGATTGATCCTCCAGTTATTTCCAATATTGATCCATTAGGCTTAAGATAAGCCAGACTCGTGCCATGGTCTGGTTTAATAGGTTTTGTTTAGGTCCACAGAGATCAAAAAAGCGTTGACTTGAGTGTCTGAGGCTTGTCTTTGGTTAACAGGGTCTTGTTAGTGCAGATTAATATCAGTGTGTAACATCCACAGCTCTGTTTTGTATATGAGATCTCTATCCCAGATTTGAGTAACTGTTAACACTTTATTTCAGAACATGGTGTAGTTTGTTTGTTTTTTTATATACATTGGGTCCATATCCGGAAAACAAATAGATATTTAGGTTTTGTAAATATATATATATATATATATATATATATATATTGAATATAATATGAAATATAGCAAAGGTTTTTTTTTTTTGCAGTTTTTAAAATGTCAATGTATATTTTTGCTATATTTCAAGATGTCTAGACCTTGTTTAAAACACCTCCATCCATGTTTTTTTATGGAATTTCAATGGGTGTTCATGAGTTAACTGGTAGATAAACAGTTGATAAGTAAGGATCAGGTTATTATCTGGGTTAAACATCTGGTGCACCTTTTTACTCCTGCAGTGCGTTTT
>NW_015538003.1:757257-768679 GCF_001515605.1 Sinocyclocheilus anshuiensis
CTTTTGTGTTTTCGTGTTCAGAGGCTCTTTTGAGAATATCACTGGGTGCCTCTTACTGGAGCTTAAACTGTGCTGCTGACCTCACGCTTCTGGACCCTCACTGCGCAGGGTCAGAGGCCAAGCTAGCCACATCGATTTCCCCCTATGAAGAAGTCTTTAGTCCCACAGCACTTCTCCTAAGGCCCCCCTCACACACTCCTGTCCGCACAGAGCTGCCCGGAGAGCCAATTGTGCCGCGCTGGGATCGATCCAGCGAGCGTCCGAGGGGCCTCTTGGTTAAGCGGCTCTCTCTCAGATAACTGACAACTACAAAGCTCTCCTCTTGACAGGCGCTTGTCAATACAAATTTCCACTATTGATAAGTAATTAAAGAAAGGCAGAGCATTCTGCTCCTCACTCCAACATCTGTTAAACAGGACCTGTAAACAAAACCTCTCAAAAGGCTAAATGAACCCCCTCTGTCCTTCTCTAGAGCCCCCTGTAGTTTTAAACCAATCCAAATCATATTAAAACGCTTTCAGTTAGCTGCAGCTTTAAAAACTCCATTGAGATAAAAGGTCCAATTCTGCTCATGTACTTTAGTACAAAAGAGCAAAAGTTTCCTCATACTCCAAATTGAGTTCTACTAGAACCTCAAAGACTCAATGAAATTATTGTACAAACTTGATTTCTTTAAATTCCTGGGCTATTTTTCTTTTTACATTTCACACAGTTTAATATTTATCCTGGGCTATGTTATTGGAGTTGTTACTGGAGTTATATTAATGACATATCACACTGTACATTCATAAATCCCAGGTTTGCATTCTTATGTGCATATTTGCATTGTCAGTATCACTGATTGGACGAACACAGCGAGTGACTTGTCTTGCATCATATAAATAGTATGTGCCATCCAGTTTGTCTTGAGTAAGCTTTTGGACCATAACTGTAATAATAAAATGATGTCGTCTTCATTTAAATTAACGTGTTTTCCATCACTTCCGTATAACGTTGAACATAATTCGTGAACGTTTCTGTGCAGACCTGATGAATATTTAATGAGGGAAGCACTGTTCAGTTTTGCTGAACAACTGCCTGTTACGTCCTAAAAGGGTCGTTCACACAGAATGCGTTTTTTTTTTTTCCACTGCACTGATTTTCCTAACATGTTTGTTTTTCTAATATGTAAACATGCACTAGACGGACATGTTTGATGTGTTTGTCTTTTGCAGCATCTTGCACATGACCGACTGATATAAAAAATGAGTTAAGTTAAGCTCAGCTTTAGACCTTACCTTTTTCATTAAAATGTTTAGCTTTTAAAAAACATGACTTGAGACCTTTTTAAACACAAAAATGTGTTTTGTGTTGAAAACTGCGAGACGTGAAAGAAAACGTAAGGTCTAGAAACACTTTAAGTTGAACTTATTTTAACTTAAATTTTACTCCTGTTTTAAAAAACATGAGACGCAGGGTAATGGAACGGGAAAAAAGGGCTTTTTAATAGTTAAACTTCAGTTTTTGCACTGCGTTTTTAGAATGCTTAGTTCGTCAAACACGTCCATCTAGTGCATGTTTATATAGAAAAACAATGGAAAAATCAGTGCAGTGGAGTTTAAAAATGCATTCTGTGAGAACAGCCCCTAACACTGCATCCTTTCACCTTCAGTATTGTGATGTGGCTTTAACCCTTTAAATAAGGTGCTAACCCTTTTCAAAAGTGTGAAATTGTTCTCTAAGTGGGTTAAAAGCGGGACCCAAGAATAAAGAGTTAAATATGAAAGGCCCATTTCTGTTCTAGATATAAGTTTTCCTAAATACCCGTTCTTTCTTTTTGAAAAGCTTTTTCAAAATCTGAAGCTATTTTATAGGTTTGAAATTCTGTAATGTGTTTACTCTAGTTTGGCCTACGTTTTAAATGCTGCTAATCTGTGTCTTTGTAAGTGGATCCACTGGCACACATCCTCTAAACCCCTTAAACTCTACAGACAGGGCCTAAACCTCCAAAGCTCGACTATAGCTGGCCACCAAGACAAATTAATGGGTTTGCATCCAATTACACCTATGTAAATAAACATCTGAATGAGAAAATTCCAGATGCATCCACCACTTTGTGGTCTCTTTAAAGCCGTTGAGTGGGTCGGGGTAAAGCCGAAACGCAATTTTAGTGGGCTGGAGATGAAAACGCAGCTCTCATTACGGACTGAGCCGGAGTTATGAGGTGGGGATGGTTTGTGTTTGGGGTTTGGAGGGGGCACTGCTCCAGGGTGGTGGTTTTCGGGGAGGGGGTCACACACAACCAGCGTCTTTGTGTGGCTCTAATCCTCCCAGCCAACACAGCTTTGGCCAGGTTTCATCATGAAAGTGCCATGAAATAACTACTTTTTTTTCTTAGCAGCAAATCTCCACTAATCCCGCAGGCTGAAGAGACAAAGGCTTCTGGGCCCTGAGCGCCAAGCTTTTAATGGGGTTCAGAGGCTGCTCAGCTAAGGTTCTTCTAAATGACTTATTTTGAGCGGACACTAATACAGCTTGACAGGCAAGAACATCGCAAAAGGAGAAAAAAGCAGAGCCTTGAACACAGAGAAAAAGTTCAGCACAATTCCATGATGGTTTGAAAGGTCAGTCAGGTGTAAAAATATCAGAAGTGTGGAAAGTGTTGGTCTAGATGGGTTGTTGCCATTTAAAGCCAAAAAAACTTCCAGTGATGTAAAGCATAAAATCTCCAAGCTTTAAAGACATCCAACAACTGGCTTTCTTCCACCAACAAATATTTATTTTTAACATTTTTTGGCTCCAATCTGCAAATCTTTTCACTCTTTTTTTTAGACTGGTGCACAAATTGGAATCATTTGGATAAGAGGTATAAAATGTACCGAGATATATATTTATAGTTGTATTTATTTAATCTGAAAACAGCAAAAACAGTAATGTTGTGATATATTAATACAATATTTATTAATATTTGTGCTGCTTATATTCATATTTATAGTAAGAATAATATTTTTGTGGAAATCATGATGTTTTAATGGATTTGAACCTACATTCAATTCAGCAATAGTTGTTTGACACTGTTGGTTGTTTGTAGGTGTTTTATAGATTGACTGTATTACATTTTTATTAGCTGTTTTAAATTATTACAGGAGACCGATTTCACTTGTTATTAAGACAAACACAATATAAATTCAAATATGTTTTCTTAAATATTCAAAATAAATTCATACACTGTATGTGTAAACAATTTGGGGTTGGTAAGATTTTAATGTCTCTTATGCTCATCAAGGCTGCATTTATTTAATCTGAAAACAGCAAAAACAGTAATGTTGTGATATATTAATACAATATTTATTAATATTTGTGCTGCTTATATTCATATTTATAGTAAGAATAATATTTTTGTGGAAATCATGATGTTTTAATGGATTTGAACCGAAACTAAAAAAAAAAAGCATTTATTTGAAAATAAAATGTAACCTGTCTATCAATTTAATGTGTCCTTAACACATTTAAAAAAATCTTAATGCAATTTTAGTTACCGTGAAACATATTAAACAGACAAACAGAACTAACAGAAGGAATAATCAACGTATTCATCAAGTAGCACATAGCTGCACTTGCATTTCACTAACATTTCCATAATAATCCAGATAGTGAAAGACTTGTGAAAAGATATAAAGAGATCTCATTGTGTAAATCTGCTTTTCTAATAAAGCCCGGAATTCCATGACTGTCTGAATACAAACAAACAAACCTTTCCAGCAGGAAAGTGAGCCAAATGTGAGGCGAAGGCTGTGTTTGTGTGCCAGTCTCACGCCAGTGTAGCCCAGCTCCTGCCTGCCTGCTGTCTTGGGTTCCTGTGTTGCCCTCTGGGACACACACACACACACACACACCGAGGAGTGTGCAACTGCCCTGATACTCGTGGGAAACATAATCTAGCTCTCCACATGCCTCGCCTTCCTGGCCCTGAGCTGCACAGTGTCAGGATTTAGCGGAATTTACATCTCTGAACCTCCTGAGCCGCTCCCAGCCGCTCGGCTGCAGTTTACTGAAGACAATCTGATCTGAGGTGACTGAGGTTTCAGCTGAAGCTAAACTGCTGCTTGAGCTCAATGAGAGAGGGTGTTGAGAGACGGATGATGGGATAATGACAAGGAGTGACATTCGGTTTGCTTCATAACTGTCTCATTGCGTAATTACAACCAGTTTTGACACCACCGGCTGCAAATTGCTTTGTTTATCCCACTTTATTGAGTATTTTTATTTATTTTCAAATGCTAATAGCTCAAATCCATCTTTTTTTGGAGAGGATTTGATCATAAGGAAAAATTTCTGGTACACTCTTAAAAATAAAGGTGCTTCACGATGCCATAGAAGAACTTTTTTGTCTAAATGGTTCCATGAACCTTTAACATCTGAAGAACCTTTCTGTTTCACAAAAGGTTCTTTGTGGCGAAAGAAGGTTCTTCAGATTATAAAAAGGTAAGAAAGAGCTGGTTCTTTAAAGAACCTTTGACTAAATGGTTCTTTGTGGAACCAAAAAGGGTTCTTCTATGGCATCGCTTGAAGAACCTTTTGAAGCACCTTTATTTTTAAGAGTGTACATTTATCCCTAAGAAATTAGCCTAATAGGCCACTTCCAGAGTGTATTCTCAAATTGACATTTTCTGGGCAAAATATGGGTCCAGTTAGCAAAACAAACCAGCCAAGCAAACACCCCCCCTTGGAGTTAATACTAACAAAAGCTGGGGAACGGTGGAGAAAGAAGGACGAGAACAACGGACAATCAAAGGCTGTTATTTTAATCTGCCCAACCCCAGAGATTAGCCGACCACATTGCTTTAATTGTTTTAAAGGGGGGGGGGAGCGCAATGCCCGCTCATTGAAGGGAGATGCTTTGCCTAAATCTCCCAAGTTCAATAGTTTCAAAAACTTGAGCCCCCAAACCCCCCTTTCTCTCCCTCATCCCACTTAATCCAGGCTAATACCTTTCTTTCTATTGGCTAATGGTTGAAGGAAGCTGAAGTTAATGCCTCTTAAATAGTGGAAACTGAGGACCTAAACCACAGTCAACGTGGAGCATTACTGGTCTGCCTTACCTCGAAACCTTATTGTAATATTTTGGAGGATTTTAGCAGCTTTTGTGAAATGTTTCCTTTGGGATTTTAGTATCACATGAGAGAAAAAAAATCAATAGTTACGCATACTTTACCTAATTTTTCTGGGTAAATGTCAGCTTTTTGCAACTGATCATCATTCCACAGGTCATTGGAGTTCGTAAGTAAGTGTTCATTATGTTTTTTAAATGATTATTTATAGAAAATTTTGAATAAAACATTTCATACATTCTTTTTTAAGCCATACTTCTATACTTTATCTTCTCAGCCAGCAGAATGAATTCTGTTTATTTCTGTGGACCGAGAAACGACCAGGGGCCTTTTCCATTGCAACGCGTCAACTCGTTATTTCACGAGGCTCACCAGCAGATGGCGCAGCAGTATCAGCTTCATCCAGCGGCCAGTCCGGCGTCCATACAGACTTTCACTGTCGCGGAGCGCCTGGCAGGTGAGTTGCGCTTAATGAGGCTCAAAATATGAATTAAGTAGAGAGTAAGTTATTTCACTGCATTCAAGTTTCTCACTTTACGTTAGGCATCATTTATAAAATTGTAACTTCTGATTTCTTACTTTACGTTAGGGTTTATATTATATGCTATACGTGTAGGTTTTGAATACTTGAAAATGATGTAGCAACAAATGTCTATTAAGTTTATTAGACTATTCACGAATGAATTAGAATTAAGTTTTAATATAAAAAAACAATAAAAGTCTTTATATATATATATATATATATATATATATATAAAAATGAAGAGTTCAGATGCAAAATCCTCTAAGTGCGTTTGAAATTTTGTTCTAAAATGAGCATTTTTTTTATCAGGCTCCATGTGTAGGTTCAGTAATTTCACTTTAATGGCAAAGAATAGGTTATTTTCATTGCCAGTAATGTGAAATAACTGAACATAAATATAGGAGCCTGAGAAAATTGCAAATTTTAGAAGAAAATTCCAGATGGCATTTAGAGGCTTTTGCATCTGAACTCTTAAGATATGCTTTATTATTTTTTTTACTTTTGTGAATCATTTTATTTAAAAATATACAGTGGCCACACCTTTGAAAGGGCTTTTAATTTGCATAATACAGTTTAAAATGTAATTTTACACCAATATCATACAGTTATTTACTTAATAAAAAAACAAGTAGTGTACAAACGTTGACCTAAAAATAGTGCACCAAAAAAGTTAAATCATATAGCTTAGAAATGGTAAAACTCTGTTTATTTCCAAATTTTCACTCCATGTTTTTTTGGCACTTTTGAGTCCTATGTAGCTTGTGTTACATGCACAATGTAATGTTAAGCATCATGCAGTGTTAATTTACTATCACTTAGATACTGTTATAGTTTTCACTAACTTTCATTTTATTTATATTTTATTTATAATGTTTTTTATTATTATTGATGTTTGTAATTATATATTTTTTCAGTTTTTATTTTTATATTTTTCATTTTAATTTTAGTTAAACTTAGCCATTTTCATTGTGTTTTTGTCATTTTTAGTAGTTTTGTAAAATGTTTATATAGTTTTTTATTCTTATTTCAGTTTTATTTTGTTATTTTAGTACATCAAGTTAAATGGAATTAAAATGAGACATGCTGAAATTATGTTGAAACTAGCTCAGTTTTATTTCAGTTTTTTAATTGTTTTAATTTTAGTTTCAGTTCTAGTTTTAATTAACTATATTAACTCTGGTATCCTGAATTAAGCAAGTAATAAATATCTCCTTCGTTTAGAACTCATCCTTGAGGCACGCTACGGGAACCAGCAAAAGCAGCGTCGCAGTCGCACTGCCTTCAGTGTGTCCCAGTTACAAGCGCTCGAAAAGGCTTTTCAGCAAACCCAGTATCCAGATGTGGGCATGAGAGAGAGACTAGCAGTCTGCATCAACCTCCCAGAAGCCCGTATACAGGTGAGGGCCACATTAACATCTGCAGTGTCCAATAAGCAAAATACTTCTAAATATTAGAATTCATTTAGAACTTAAAAGTGCTTCTGAAAACATCTTTGATTAACAAAACATGTTTCCTCAGGTGTGGTTCAAAAACAGACGTGCCAAATTTAGAAAAGGTCAACGCTTCGAACCCCTTTCCAAAGAAGAAAGCCAAGTGCATCGTCCTGCTACTAAACAACGGAAAGAATTGGTGAAGGACCAGGAGAAAGGCTCTAATTCAAAATCTCAATCCCCTTTTAGGGAAAACAACACCATTCCTTCCTCATCGGACTCTATTCACCTTCATTCCCACCCCAGACTGCACTCCTCTGCTGTTCTTCCATTGGTTACTGGAGAACACTACCAACAACCAATGCCTCATGCACTTGGGCTGCTGTCTGCAGGCCTGCCTTTCTCTCCTACATATTTGCCTATAATGCAACAGCAGCACAGCACAGCCGTCAATCTCGTGCCATTGGGGAAATGCAACATGCATCTCATGCTTCAGTCTGCCTGTCAATCTAAATCTTTGGTTCACCACCACTTGGACATGTAGCCGTACCACCAACCAATAAAACCCACTGAGCCAGTTTTCCTCATTAGGATGTGAAGAGGGAGCAGGTCTTCCTGTGTTCCTCCCCCCACCACAACATCGTAACTTTTACCCTCAGAAGGCTTTGGATTTTGATCTTTTTCTGTAACTTTCATTAATTGGTTTTGATCGTATTTGGACAAACTGGCTTTTTGTGAACTTCCATGCATAGCTTAGAGCATTGTTGAGAAAAATGTTATGTTGCACATACTTATTTGAGCACTTTGTAGATTTTTATGAACATATGATCATTTTGAATACAAATAAACATGAGAAACATCTGAATCAGTAGTATTCAGCTTGCATCGTGACTTCTGTGTAACCTAATTCTGGGATTGCACTTGTGGTTTTCATAA
This sequence comes from Sinocyclocheilus anshuiensis, assembly GCF_001515605.1. Lineage (NCBI taxonomy): Eukaryota > Metazoa > Chordata > Actinopteri > Cypriniformes > Cyprinidae > Sinocyclocheilus > Sinocyclocheilus anshuiensis. The sequence goes on from NW_015538003.1 coordinate 765,237, forward strand.
TTTATGTCACTGCAATAAATAATTTTGCCAAATGTGGAGCGTTCTCAGCAGCATTAACATTTAAGTAGCAAAAGCTTAATTTTATTTATTGTGTGCACTTGTACATTTTCATTTATAGCTAAAATTATGACCATAATTCATTTTTATATGAATGAAAGCCACAGTTACCTATCACTGAATATGTTTACATGCTTATGAATATGATCATATTTTGATTATGAAAGCAACATGTAAAAGAGTTTGTCATAACTAAGCCAACAATCTGATTTCTATAAATCAGAATAAGACTGCTGACACTAAAAATTTACTAAATTTTAAGACTGAAAAAGAATAAGACTGCCAACACCAAACATTTACTAAAACACACACACATTTTTAAACATTAAGCTACTTCATTGTCTACATTTGTATATTTATCTACATTATACAATTTATCATGGTATTCATATTTCCAGTGTGCTATTGTAAGGACATAAATGAGAATTAATAAGTTGAATCATTTCAATAAAGAGAAAGAGTGAGCATTTCTATACTTCTAGTAAAGAAAAAAGGGTAGGCTAAAGTATTTATAGTTTATACAGAATGTTTATTTACATCTTGTAAAACTATATAAAACATCTATATTATATAAATATTTTATAATATTACTATTACTATTTATATATTATTTAAAATATATTTTTATATAACATCTTTTTTTTTTTTTTTCAGAATAAAGATTTACTAAATTGACCTTAATGGGTAAAAGAGATATAGCCTATACTTTGTCTCTCTAACATATATACAAAACCGGTCTGTTTTCCAGTTCAAAAATAAAGTGAGAATTAAAATCTTAAAATATAATTTCCAGTAATTTATATTTTTGACAATGGACTCAACGCAGAAACCTAATCATAGCCTTGTCATCTCCAGATTTTCCATCAAATATTCAAGGTATCACCTAAACATTCACACATCCTCATCCACATGAGCGTTCAAATTAAACGAATCCTTGTAAATTCTTTCTCAAAAGCTGACTCCAGTACTGTTGATCCGGGCAAAACATTTGAGTTGTTCTCCAGGTGGGGACGGTAGGGAGCTTCTGTTGCGCGCACAAGCACAGCCGCATATTCACCAATCTATCTACGCACTTTTGAGAACGTATCCACAGCAATGGGAGTGTCGGGTGACGCCGGAGCTTCGCTCTCCGAAACGGTAGGCTTAAAGAGACAACAGCGAAGCCGGGCTAGTGTTTAGTGGGAAATTAAATCACCTTTCAGTGCATAAACAAAGGACCATGTCGCGGCGTACTACATAGGGAACTCACACGCAGGTAAAAACATCTTTATGCTTCCTAATTAAAAACATTCCCATGCTCGTTTTAATCGAAAGACTGAAAGGTTCGCTGCTAAACGGCTAATATGATGTTAGCCTAGTCGGTGGGTTGCTAAGCTAACGTTAGTTCATTTGTGGAGGATTATTGCCATGTTTGTCTAACAAGGCTCGGAGTTGTTTAGCTGGTTTGTCGGTATTTCCTTCCCTTTTCGGATACGATAGGGAATCTATTTAGCTTTAGATGTAAAACAAAATACATTTTGACGTGTATGTAAGTTGGTTCATATTTGACGGCTCAGCTAGACAGCTTCTCATTTTAAGGACGTTTTTAAGCGACTGGCCAAGAAGGCGGCTCAAAGAAAATAGTCTGAATGCCTTTTAAAGACATATTTAATGTTAAAGACCTGTTTAAGAATGTATTTTCTTGCTAGGCCAGAGTAGGAAGCTTTCTAGGATTGACACTTCATTATGAAAAAAACATTTATGGACGGATGAGATACACTTTCACTGCCAGATCTGATATAAATATATTTTATGTGAAATTTTAGACGTTGATATGGAAATCTCTTATGTCAAGGGCGTCATCGCCAATTAAACCATCTAATTTATGTAATTAAAAAAAACATTACGGTATTAAGCTCACGTCACGAGTAAGTGAGGTTTAATGTGGCTTAATTTTTGACAGATATTATAAACTATGATTTACATGTCAAAGTAGAGTTGGGTCCAATTCTAGTCGGTTATCAGACTAGAAGGTTGTCAGACAGCAAACAAGAGGAGTGTTAAACTGTATCTCACAGTTTCACATAGAGGCTAAACAAATTAGTATGGAAAATCACACTGCTTAAGGAAATAAATGACCGGGCAGCTTTCTTTCTCGTTCTTTGTACAAATCAACACTACACAAGGCCTTATAGAGCAACACAGAAGTAGTTTTATGGCACCAGCTTCTCTCTTTTGCCCATCTGAAAAGTAGAAGTATGTCTTGGTTTTTACACGGCCTCTAACACTTGCATATTTCCTGTTTGAAAGCTAAAACACAAAGTTGAACTGTGCTGTCAACGTTGTTGTGTTGAAACCTAGTTTCTTTTTGCTTCGAAATAAGTCGTAAATGGGTTGTTAGCTGGCTTATCTCATCTTCTTTTAGGCAGAGTGACTCAAAACAGCTGTGAGCACTAATTTGGCATCCCCTACTAGTCAGGCAGTTTTAATTCCAGATTATATGGTATTATGGTCATCATTTTGGCTTTCTGATGCACTTTTGCATCAGGTGTTTTTTATGATGATGTTCTTGTGTTATCTGTGAGATTCATTCCTTAATCTGTTGCATATCTCTAAATATGAAACTGAAGCCAGATTAAGTCAGTATCTGCAATGTGTATCTTAGTTAAACGTCATTCAAGCATTCAAACGTCATTAATTGATAAGATGTTTCTGATGTAAGTAGTAGCCCCATAATCAGTACTTGTACGCTAGTTCTTGTCCACAGATGTTGTAATTATATCCGATCCCTTTTTGACTGTTGCCTTGTGGCATGGTTTTCCATTTCATCCTTGTATGAGCTTATAATCAGCATTTTAATGGTAACGTGTGGGGTTGCGACCACCAGACCATAGGAATACATGACTGACTGCCAGTCCTGACGAAACTGTCACTTGCTTTCCTTGAAGTTTTTCATATTTTCAGGCTATAGATTAAGATCAGTATGATGCTTGTTAAATGCCTTATGTAATCCTGTGTTTATTATTCACCTTTGTGTAGCTTCTACAGTGTGCAATTAAGGTTAAGTGTTTGCTTTAATGATTGATTCTTATACTGAGAATTGATGTATGGAAATTCAGTCTCTTTCCTAAAGGGCTGTCCAGCACCCCCTGTAATTGTTATAAAAGCTAAGCCGACATGATTGGTGATGCATTTATTTTGCTGAATGACAGGGCATCATTTTTCATAATTCTTTTTGCACAGGCTAAAGTATGATCATTTCCTCGGACTAGAAAAATGAGCCGTGCATTAATAATCTAATGCATTGAAGCTCTGACGCATTTGTCACTTGCTGAACAAACAGAGCCTTGGATGTTGAAATTAAGTAGTGAAAATCCCCCCCCCCCCCCCACAAAAGACCAGACGAA